>NW_022992353.1:57500-199387 GCF_902827175.1 Gymnodraco acuticeps
GTTTCAATTTTCACTGCGTCTGTTCCTGATGGCCCGGGGGGGAATCAATGGCTCACAGACTTTTCTACGCCAACAACGAGGTTCAATTTGACCCGGTGGGGTGATAAAGTGCAGCCAAGCACACTTTAGCTAGCGGCCAACACAAACACAAGTGGATTTAAGAGAGGAAGGCAGAACTAATTATTTGCAGCGTTAGCAATATGGTAACATGCTTTAGGATTATAATGTGATTTCAGGGGGAAATCGAGTGTTATATTAGCCTTTAAATAGAGTGAGTCAGCAGAGGCAAATAAAAGACAGAAGCGTTTCAATCTGCGGAGAGAAAGACGGGCGGGGAGAGATTATCGGAGACAGATTAAGAAACAGGGAGGGCGAGGATGCAGATTGAGAGTTTGGCCTCAGAGCTCCACACTTTCTTCCACTTTTCCATCACTTAAGTGCCCACATGTTGTTGAAGAGAAAAAGGTTTTACAGCAGCATTAAGAATATGTGTGCAGAGCAACATGAGACAGAGGCAGAGGAAGGTGTAAAACCTGCAATGCTGGTAATAATCAAACCTGTCAGCTGTGATGGAAACCTCTCAAACATTCACGTTCCCTGTGAGAATATAATCTCTAGAACAATGCTTCTTAAAGGTAGTGAATTTTACTGCAGTGGTGACGCATTTCCTTTGAGGAGAAACCCAAGAGAGGGTTTACACGTGGAGAACAACAGAGACCGACACGTGTTTAATAGTCTAATAGAGACAGTATTAATAAGTAATGTTGCACTCATGGTGAATACATTCATCAGTATTCTAAAGTAATCTTTTGGACAAGCATACGTTCACCTATACAAAAGGCAAAATGTAATTGTAACATTTAAAGGGAAACTTCACTTACCAAGAGTCAGCTAACTAAGATGGGAGGTGTTACCTTTAACATATTACGAAGTGAAAATCCTTTGTACATTGTAATGTTCGTGATTCAGATTTGTATTCCTAGGCTTGAGCCTCTGATAGGAGTTTAATTTACCCTAAAGAAATGTGGAAAATATGCTTTCAAGTTGCATCATGGGAAGTGTAGGATCCAGTTATTACAGAGCTTTACCCTTTGGGACTAAACGCAGCATATCTTGGACGCTAATGCATTGAGTTTGGCCACTCGTTTCTTTATAAACCATCTGTTGCATGACCTCTCTTTTTGTTATCTATTTAAGGTGCTAGAGAGATATCATGTAATAGGATTTGAAGGCTTTTTTGCTGAACTAGTCGTCTACTGTGACCCAAAATGACGCTACCAGTGAGACTGAACCAAAAGGTGAACTAGTAACTTTGTGAATTGTGAATCCAAGAAAAGAGGAGAAAGACGTGTGGCTTCATTACTGCAAATGACCCCTAAGTATACAATTGTGCAGAAGCCTGAAGTAATGAATCCAACTGCACCTATTGCTGTATATTGTGTGTATACATGTACAGCAAAACAGGACTATCATCTGTGTGCAGTTTGCAGACTTGGAAACCGTTTAAAAGTCTAACAATAATCCCACCTGACTGCATGTTAGGATGCTTCAAAAGTTCTCTCTTCCTCTCAGCAGCCCCTCACAAATCATTACCACCACACTGTCTCCTCACTCTGTCTCCAAGGAGATGCAGCTTCTTTAACTCTGACCTCTCTGACCACACAAACAAGAAGCCGGAGAGGAAAGACGAAGCAAAGCGGCTTTTCTCTGGCATGCAAACCCACAAACTTCGAGCTGCTGTCTCCTTCACTTTGACCCCTGTCTACGAGGGTAAAGCGGGTGTTAAATGGTCTGGATCACAATGGAAATATTCAGTGGTGGGCTACCTTGGTGAGGTCTGACTGAGCCTCTCTCCACTGAAACCAGAGGATAATCCATCTGCTGGTGGTATTGGCAGTATTGGAAACAGTATGAGGACACATGAGGCCATTTTGACCCTTTTGTTACATCATTCTACTCTGATAGAACTGAAATGGATTTATTTTCCTCTTTTATGTAAGGTATTTTTACATAATCCTTTCATTCATGACAATAAAAGTAGGTTTGGTCAGTTTAAATTGGATTTGTTGGATTCATTTCCTCCCTGCAAAAGCTCATAAAAAAGTAATGTACTTTACAATGCCGTCTTTTTTTTACATCGTCTCCTCCCGACACTTTCAAAAAAACACTCCTCCTGCTAAATGTAGCCAACCAATCCTGATGGAGCATTACAGGCAGAACATATTTACGCCAGTCAGCAAATTATTCTAGGAGAGAGAGACTGACAAGTATGGCTTCACGCCAACCAGAATGCTCATTTCATTTGACATTATTTGGGGTCAAACTAAATCACTTTGTGTGCAAGGATTGTGTGAATCCTCCCAAAATGTCACATTAAGTGTGAAATCGCATGAAATTGCCAGGTAGGTAATCACCCACAGTGGTTAATGACAGGTGAGTGCTTTCCTCGCTGCATCGCATTTTTTTTCAAACCATGGCCATTACATCCAAATAACTAAATGCAATCACTAGAGAAAGAGAGAGGAGTCTAACAGAAATCTAATGTCTGCACGCTGAAAAGTGCATTTACACTTGCAAACTCTACGTTTTACTGTTCCAAAGAAGTCCCAGCAGAGCAGGCAGAGGGTAATGGAGGGTGACCGCAGGGTTGGACTTCATTTCGACCACAATTTAGGAACAATAAACAGCCGAATTGAAGTGGGGTTGGCTTTAGAAATCCATACACTTCAATCATTTGAACCTCTCTATTATTAGAGCTTTCTTTTTTTATATTACAAATGACAGTTTCACCAAAAGACTTGATTGTCAAAGTGTTGCAATGAAGGTTTCTTTCTTGTTTCACCTCCTTTACACTTCCGCTGTACGTTCAAAATGACAACAAATACTAAAGCGAGCATCCACAATGCCTTTACATTCACTTGAAATGATTACTGTATGCTAAACATGCACTGAGAGCCAATACAGGCAACACATCATCTTTAAGGAATACCTATTATAGTGTATTTTTGCCTACTTTGACATGCTTTAACTGATTGGTCAACTGCTTACTAGGGCTGCTCGATTATGGCAAAAATCATAATCTCGATTATTTGGGGCGATAATTGATATCACGATTATTAAAAACGATTATCCATTTACTTTGAAAACATCAATTTATTGAAAAAGAAAAAGGTGTAATATGTTTTAACAGTTGATTACCTTGAACTTTAAGTTTATTTCAATTTGAAAAACCAATTAAAAAAATTAATTATTTTTAAATAAATAATAATAATTTTTTTTTTTTAAATCGTTTTATTTCGATTATGTTGTTTCCATAATCGTTGCAAGCCAAAATCGTAATTGCGATTAAAATACGATTAATTGAGCAGCCCTACCGCTTACTGAAGTCCCTCCCTTTAGCCTTTAATGTGCAATGTGTTGGAGCCCTAGCCACACAAACCAATATATCACACTACAGGAAACACCCAAAAAGCACAATAGGGCTTCTTTAACATGTAGAAGCTGCAGAATAGATCAAACTCTTAAATGTGGCCTTGTCTCCAAGAGGAGCTGAACATTCTGCAGCTGTCAAAAAGATTTGATCCTCAAAGTGTAGCAGAAAAAGGTTGTTTTCTTTCTTTGTTCCACCTTGCTTTACATGTGTAGGTTCAGAGCAACATCAAATGCTGAAGCTTACATCCACTGCGTCTTAAATCCAATTGAGAGTATTACTGTACGTGCTAAACATGCACGGAGAGCCAATTCAATTAAAAATGAAGCAGCTTCAGTACGTTTTAGACGCTTTCTAAACTATTGCTTCATCCCCAAGAGGATCTGGAAATCCTGCAGGTGTTTCTGCAGATTAAAATAACAGCAGAGGGAGAGGTGTTTTACCGCAGCAACCACTGTGTAATAACTGCTGTGCTCTGAAGGTAAAAGCTTTACTCAGCGGGGTGTTAGAGTGTCAATGTGTCCATCACACTGATCCAGGTGTAAAAGCTCAGCACTTCTGTACATTTGCAGTCAAGGTTTCATCTACCTAGACCGCGATCTAACTTATTGATGGCACTGGGAGCCGATAATCAATATCCCAGAACTGAGGAATCATCACTTCAAACTGCGTGCACATTTGCATTTCCACGTACGGTGTCATGAGAAATACAGATGTTTTAAGCGAGGTGTGTGTGTTTAATTTGTTTTATACATATGCAAGCTACAGTTAGATGATCTAGTAGATTCTAGTTACATTGACACAAATATTTGGCTTCTTGAAAAATCTGAAATTTGCTAGAGGCAACAACAACAATATAATCAAATGCAGTACAGTGCACCTTGCTTTTTCAACCTGCAAAAACGGTGTCTGATCAAAGCTAGCATTCACCGCAGGCCTACAGACAAGAAAGTAAATAAGCGTATTCAAAAAGTAACTCCTATAAATCAACAGCCTCACAGAATAAAAGACTTCAGATGTATTCACTACAACACATCAAGATGTTAAACCCCCTCCACTTTCTCTCAAGCAGACACAAATAGGTACGCACATAAATACACCTCCACTCTCTGCGGTGACACTCGATCGAGTGCCTGTTGGCACACCGAGCCGCTGATGAATCAACAGAAACTCTCCGACTCCGCTGTGTCCGAATCCTGAGGTTCAGTGTCACACAGTACATTTCCAGAGATGGCAAAAGTACACACATGCTTTACTCAAGTAGAAGTACAGATACTCGTGTTTAAAAATACTCTGGTAAAAGTAGAAGTACTGACTAAACTTCTTTACTCAAGTGAAAGTAAAGAGGCTTTGAAAAGTACTTCAGTAGAAAGTACCCATACCTAGCAGCTGTTTTAAAGAGTACCTGACCTCCCTTTATATTAATAGAACAATAATGTCATTGTTAGCTAATGAATGTTTCCATGCTGAACAACGGCAACATGACAACGTTTCCATTGGTCCCTCTTCTTTAGAGAAGACCAGGAAATGATGGATACACGGATCGTGTTCAAATCAATAGGCACGCAATGACTCTAAAGAATAATGATCACGCATCAAACACACATTCAGACTAAAGGAACCAGCTGTTTGGAAAATGAGAGAAGTAGAAAGTACAAGTATTTGGGTTCAACATGTGAGAAGTAGAAAGTACAAGTATTTGAGTTCAACATGTAAGAAGTAGAAAGTACAGGTATTTGAGTTCAACATGTAAGAAGTAGAAAGTACAGGTATTTGAGTTCAACATGTAAGAAGTAGAAAGTACAGGTATTTGAGTTCAACATGAGAGAAGTAGAAAGTACAGGTATTTGAGTTCAACATGTAAGAAGTAGAAAGTACAGGTATTTGGGTTCAACATGTGAGAAGTAGAAAGTACAGGTATTTGAGTTCAACATGTAAGAAGTAGAAAGTACAGGTATTTGTGTTCAACATGTAAGAAGTAGAAAGTACAGGTATTTGAGTTCAACATGTAAGAAGTAGAAAGTAAAGGTATTTGTGTTCAACATGTAAGAAGTAGAAAGTACAGGTATTTGTGTTCAACATGTAAGAAGTAGAAAGTACAGGTATTTGAGTTCAACATGTAAGAAGTAGAAAGTAAAGGTATTTGTGTTCAACATGTAAGAAGTAGAAAGTACAGGTATTTGAGTTCAACATGTAAGAAGTAGAAAGTACAGGTATTTGTGTTCAACATGTAAGAAGTAGAAAGTACAGGTATTTGTGTTCAACATGTAAGAAGTAGAAAGTACAGGTATTTGAGTTCAACATGTAAGAAGTAGAAAGTACAGGTATTTGTGTTCAACATGTAAGAAGTAGAAAGTACAGGTATTTGTGTTCAACATGTAAGAAGTAGAAAGTACAGGTATTTGGGTTCAACATGTAAGAAGTAGAAAGTACAGGTATTTGAGTTCAACATGTGAGAAGTAGAAAGTACAGGTATTTGGGTTCAACATGTAAGAAGTAGAAAGTACAGGTATTTGTGTTCAACATGTAAGAAGTAGAAAGTACAGGTATTTGGGTTCAACATGTAAGAAGTAGAAAGTACAGGTATTTGAGTTCAACATGTGAGAAGTAGAAAGTACAGGTATTTGGGTTCAACATGTAAGAAGTAGAAAGTACAGGTATTTGAGTTCAACATGTAAGAAGTAGAAAGTACAGGTATTTGAGTTCAACATGTGAGAAGTAGAAAGTACAGGTATTTGAGTTCAACATGTAAGAAGTAGAAAGTACAGGTATTTGGGTTCAACATGTAAGAAGTAGAAAGTACAGGTATTGAGTTCAACATGTAAGAAGTAGAAAGTACAGGTATTTGTGTTCAACATGTGAGAAGTAGAAAGTACAGGTATTTGGGTTCAACATGTAAGAAGTAGAAAGTACAGGTATTTGAGTTCAACATGTAAGAAGTATAAAGTACAGGTATTTGAGTTCAACATGTAAGAAGTATAAAGTACAGGTATTTGAGTTCAACATGTAAGAAGTAGAAAGTACAGGTATTTGAGTTCAACATGTAAGAAGTAGAAAGTACAGATTTGGGTTCAACATGTAAGAAGTAGAAAGTACAGGTATTTGTGTTCAACATGTGAGAAGTAGAAAGTACAGGTATTTGGGTTCAACATGTAAGAAGTAGAAAGTACAGGTATTTGTGTTCAACATGTGAGAAGTAGAAAGTACAAGTATTTGTGTTCAACATGTAAGAAGTAGAAAGTACAGGTATTTGGGTTCAACATGTGAGAAGTAGAAAGTACAGGTATTTGGGTTCAACATGTAAGAAGTAGAAAAGTACAGGTATTTGAGTTCAACATGTAAGAAGTAGAAAGTACAGGTATTTGGGTTCAACATGTAAGAAGTAGAAAGTACAGGTATTTGTGTTCAAAATGTAAGAAGTAGAAAGTACAGGTATTTGGGTTCAACATGTAAGAAGTAGAAAGTACAGGTATTTGGGTTCAACATGTAAGAAGTAGAAAGTACAGGTATTTGGGTTCAACATGTAAGAAGTAGAAAGTTCAGGTATTTGAGTTCAACATGTAAGAAGTAGAAAGTACAGGTATTTGAGTTCAACATGTAAGAAGTAGAAAGTACAGGTATTTGGGTTCAACATGTAAGAAGTAGAAAGTTCAGGTATTTGAGTTCAACATGTAAGAAGTAGAAAGTACAGGTATTTGTGTTCAAAATGTGAGAAGTAGAAAGTACAGGTATTTGTGTTCAAAATGTAAGAAGTAGAAAGTACAGGTATTTGGGTTCAACATGTAAGAAGTAGAAAGTACAGGTATTTGGGTTCAACATGTAAGAAGTAGAAAGTACAGGTATTTGTGTTCAAAATGTAAGAAGTAGAAAGTACAGGTATTTGAGTTCAACATGTAAGAAGTAGAAAGTACAGGTATTTGGGTTCAACATGTAAGAAGTAGAAAGTACAGGTATTTGGGTTCAACATGTAAGAAGTAGAAAGTACAGGTATTTGGGTTCAACATGTAAGAAGTAGAAAGTACAGGTATTTGGGTTCAACATGTAAGAAGTAGAAAGTTCAGGTATTTGAGTTCAACATGTAAGAAGTAGAAAGTACAGGTATTTGAGTTCAACATGTAAGAAGTAGAAAGTACAGGTATTTGGGTTCAACATGTAAGAAGTAGAAAGTTCAGGTATTTGAGTTCAACATGTAAGAAGTAGAAAGTACAGGTATTTGTGTTCAAAATGTGAGAAGTAGAAAGTACAGGTATTTGTGTTCAAAATGTAAGAAGTAGAAAGTACAGGTATTTGTGTTCAAAATGTAAGAAGTCAAAGTAAAAAGTCGTCAGAAAAATAAGTAGTGGAGTAAAGTACTGACACCAGAAAAATGTACCTAAGTACAGTTACGTTTGTTCTGGTGTTGTGGTCAATCACACTCTGTCTGAGAGATGCTGTATACTCTCATCTGTATGTCGGTGTAATACCATGTGCAATTAGTACCCACGCTGCATGTGTGTATTTGCACGGATGCTCGGATTCCAGCATCCAGATGTTTCATTTTGTCGCACAGCTTCCTTCCCGTGACTATTTTTACGACCGCCACTCAACATGCTCCCATATGGACACATCTCCGGTGACAGGCTCATCATTTCAATCAAGGGAAGGCCACTGAAATGCCAGAATGATATGAATAGACCACCCTGTAACCACTGATGAACAAATACATCTAAATCTGGCCATGCATGGAAAATACCTGTTTCCTTAGTTTGGAAGGTATCATATTGCAGAACATTCACAGTGTGTGATGAACGATGCAGAGAAGTCATGTAAATGCGGGTCAAAGCATTAATCCAAGCTTCTGAAGATGTTCTGTTTTCGACCTACACTCTGACCTCCATGTAGAGGAGGAAGGGAACAAAAGAATAAAACCGTATTGGAATAATAAGTGAGCAATAAATTAAAAGAGATACCTGTCCTCTTAGAAATGCAGAAACACTGCTTCACTATAAGCCAAGGATTTCTCTTCTTATAAAACATAGTTACCAATTCAAGAACATTTCGCATGTCGTCTGTCTTTCCTTTCAATTAAGTTCAGATATCAATGGTGCTGGTTAAGAGTCGTAGTTTGAGTTAAATGTCCAAAAAAACCATTGGATTCATTGGCATAGAATCCAAAAATGCACGTTCACGCACAATCTCTTGGATCCATTATTCTTGTGCAATCTTTTGGTTACTATTTCTTTCTTTTTTTCCTACAATATTTGATGAATAATCAGCTGCAACGAGAACCTTCAGGACCAGCTTTGGTAGCAAATTCTAGCATCCACACGCTAACAGTTAGGTGAACATGGCTGAGCATTAGCACGTTAGCATGTAGCTCGAGTACAGCGACACAGAGCCAATTATGTGCAGCTATAGACTCTTAAGTTTGTTTCCATAAAGCAATGTCAAGACATAACAACTGTACAGATGGAGCTGCACAAAGAGAAAAGGCTGGTTAAAAAACTAAAGTAAATAAAGTCTATCTGCAACACAGAGGACAGCATTTGGGCGAAATATTCACACTAATAATGACTGCTGATATCCTGAGTCGATGCAGGAGCAGAACAGTGCGTCTGAATCTATAATCATTCCCAATAGGCTCTCTGTGATTATAATATATGTGTCCTCAGTGTTGAGGATGTCCATGAGATGTAGAGACTTTCTTTTTTCTTTATCCCCTCCTTTCTTCAGTCGTCATCTATTTTCTGTTCTACTGCACTCAACCCCCCCCCCCGGCACCTCACTGAAATATCCGCTTCTTCTATGGATAAAAGGAGAGAAACTGTTGCCGTGTTATGAAGAGGATCATCCATTTGTGGCGATATATAGAGATAGCAGCATCATTACTTTAGTCTACAGTGTGGAGGCAGAAACAACGGATAACACAAGACGGTGAAAGAATGTTTGCTGTGTTCATTTATTTATTCTGACGGCGGTTATGTTCGACCGTCGCAGCAGGGTTTCAAAGAAGAATTATGCCACATTGATCAATCACAAACAACTCACGCTACTTATTCAACAGTCTCACGGCATTTCGTGTTATAGTCACAAAATTAATCTATTGATTCGTGTTCACCGACACAATTTCGCCCTTTTTTTCGTGTCACACAGAACGATTTTAGAAGCAATGTATGTCTATTGGTAGTGTGTTTCGTGCCTGCACCAAATAATAACAAATCAGAAGGAAAAAATGACAAAAAATACAGATCTCAGGATTCTGAGGCTCTGAGCCGTTTCTTTTCCTCGCAGACGGCAAAAAAACTCAGACATTATACAATTTAAAATAAAAGGGATAGGGTTAGGCTTAGGGTACCACACAGCTGGACGTGGTGCAGGCACGAAACACACTACCAATAGAAATTCATTGCTTTTAAAATCGTTCTGGGTGACACGAAAAAAATGGGAAAATCGTGTCGGTGAACACGAATCAATAGATACAATTAATTTCGTGACTATAACACGAAATGCCGTGAGACTGGGTTGACTTATTTATCCTTTGCAGTATATGGCTGATTGTAATCTGTAAAACTAAAGATACCAGTCCTTGCCAGATCTCTCTCGGTACGGCCTCTGCGTACTTTTAGTTTTTGATGGTTTTGTCCTCTACCAGCTCCTGCAGTACTTCCAATATTGTCCTGCCACAGCGTTTTAACAATGCTTTCCAGAAGGTTCCTGGCACGCTTTGCCTCCTGAAACATAACTTTAGAGTTCAATGACAAAGTGAGGGTGTTTATAGGGAAACTACTTTGAAAGAAAAACAAATTATGGTAAAAAGAGCTGCACACCTGACCGAGAGGACAGGAGGGAGACAATATCCCCTTTTCTGTGTATGTATGCATGTGTGTGTGTGTGTGTGTGTGTGTGTGTGTGTGTGTGTGTGTGTGTGTGTGTGTGTGTGTGTGTGTGTGTGTGTGTGTGTGTGTGTGTGTGTGTGTGTGTGTGTGTGTGTGTGTGTGTGTGTGTGTGTGTGTGTGTGTGTGTGTGTGTGAGAAGCTGTCAACATGCCAGCTCTCTCTCCTGTCCTGTCAGACTCTCTGCGCCTGTGCTTGCTGTCCCATGGTGCAGAACAGAGAGGGGAAAACAAAGCCTCTCTGTCCTCGTTTCTCCTTCATCTCTCATCCTCTTGCCCATCACTCTGCAGTTGGAAACGTCAAACAGGATGTCACTGGACCGTCGTGTGACACACCGTCAACGTTTCAAACCGAGGGTCCGACAACGGCATTGCCTTGGTGTCTGTTTAAACCCTATATCGTGCACTTCATGTGTTTGACAACGCTTCTGTATCCGTGGTCTCTGTGCTGTCACTGTTGGGGTCAAAGGTCTTTGAGAGTGAGAGTGATGACAGCCCAGAAACAAAGGTGCCAGACTCAGACCCTGAGGTTTGAATCATCTCAACATGTCAGACATCTCTTTGTATCAGGGGGTTGTTGTCTTGTTAGTCATGTGACCTCTGTGTCAAGAGGAACCACTTCACGGGACACAATGTCAGTAGCAGTGGCTTTATTCAAATGTATAACACATTTCAAGCAATATTTAAGATGTTATTAGACACAGACATAAAAGGGAGGAACACATACTTCCATTGTTGTTATTTTAATGTGTAATGTTACTTAGGATCTTAGTTTTTTGTATCCTAATTACATTTCTGTACTCTCACCTTTCCTATCCTGTGATTTCATCATGTTTCTGCTTCTGCTTTAAAGGTCCCATGTCATGGCCATTTCCACTGATCATAATTCCATTGTTGAGGTCGACTAGAATAGATTTATACTGTGCAATGTTCCAAACTCACATTGGTTTCGCATACAGCATCTCTGTAAACTACGTGTATTCACTCTCTCCACTAAACGGCTCGTTGCAGCTCTTGCCCCCCCCCCCCCTCCCTGTGAGCCCAGTGTGCTCCGATTGGTCGGGACCAGTCGGGACGTTGTGAATCGCGCTAAGCTCCGTGGAGGTGTGGTTTCCTTGCTTAGCGATACACAGCGAAACACAGCCAAACTCATCCTGAGCACACACAAAGTCACAGCCGAAGTAAAAACAATAAGTGTGGCTTGATATTGAGTCAGAAAAAGGTTGGTAAACGCTGAGAGAATGGGTCTGCAGAGAGAATGGGTCTGCAGAGAGAAGGGGTCTGCAGAGAGAATGGGTCTGTAGAGAGAACGGGTCTGCAGAGAGAATGGGTCTGCAGAGAGAATGGGTCTGCAGAGAGAATGGGTCTGTAGAGAGAATGGGTCTGTAGAGAGAACGGGTCTGTAGAGAGAATGGGTCTGCAGAGAGAATGGGTCTGCAGAGAGAATGGGTCTGTAGAGAGAACGGGTCTGCAGAGAGAATGGGTCTGCAGAGAGAATGGGTCTGTAGAGAGAACGGGTCTGTAGAGAGAATGGGTCTGCAGAGAGAATGGGTCTGCAGAGAGAATGGGTCTGTAGAGAGAACGGGTCTGCAGAGAGAATGGGTCTGCAGAGAGAATGGGTCTGTAGAGAGAATGGGTCTGCAGAGAGAATGGGTCTGCAGAGAGAATGGGTCTGCAGAGAGAATGGGTCAGCAGAGAGAATGGGTCTGCAGAGAGAACGGGTCTGCAGAGAGAATGGGTCTACAGAGAGAATGGGTCTGTAGAGAGAATGGGTCTGCAGAGAGAATGGGTCTGCAGAGAGAATGGGTCTGTAGAGAGAATGGGTCTGTAGAGAGAATGGGTCTGCAGAGAGAATGGGTCTGTAGAGAGAATGGGTCTGCAGAGAGAATGGGTCTGTAGAGAGAATGGGTCTGCGGAGAGAATGGGTCTGTAGAGAGAATGGGTCTGTAGAGAGAATGGGTCTGTAGAGAGAATGGGTCTGCAGAGAGAACGGGTCTGCAGAGAGAATGGGTCTGTAGAGAGAACGGGTCTGCAGAGAGAATGGGTCTGCAGAGAGAATGGGTCTGCAGAGAGAATGGGTCTGCAGAGAGAATGGGTCTGCAGAGAGAATGGGTCTGCAGAGAGAATGGGTCTGCAGAGAGAATGGGTCTGCAGAGAGAATTTCACCGCGATCCCAACTGTCTGTTATCAGCCTGCAGCCAGGGAGGAGAGATCAGCAGAGCTGCCTGCACTGAGTGTGTGAGGAAGTCGTGGATTGGTCAATTTGCTCCAATCAGCGGGGGCTTAACGTAACGGCTCCGCGGACGTAACATAACGGCTCCACGGATTGGTCCATTTCGTTCCGGGTACGGATGACATCATGCGTACCCGGAAGAATCAATGGACAATGACGTATCTCCAACGAGGCGTTTTGGGGAGGTATTTTCTATTTTAGAGTTTTACTCGGTACAGGGTGTACTTTGAGGGTTTTGACTCTGCACACCATTTACATGCATACAAACCTTCATAACACACAAGGGGACGGGTACTAACCGGAAAAGCATGACATGACATGACATGACCCTATTCTGCAAAAAGGCTAAAACCCCTGTGTTCCCTCGAGAGCGAACGGCTGAATTGAAGGCTCACACGTAGCTACGAAATACTGGAAATGTCAGTTTAATTTTCCTTTTTTATAATTTAAGATCTGTGCAATGAGTTAAGTCTTTTTTATCTAAGTCACACACTTCCTGCTGTCGGATGTGTGATTAAGATGATGATCAATAAAGCTAACCAAGGTTTCCAAATGACCTCCAAAACCACTTAGCCTCCTCTGCATGGCTCTCAGGATTTCTGTAAATCATCACACCTCCGCTGGGTAGAAATGATCTTTATGACATCAGGATTTTTATTGCAAACTCCGGTGAAGCGTTATCACACACTGAAAACCAGACGGCAGCTTACGATCTACATCATGATGTGTTCACTTGCTTTTTTTTACACAAGATAATATCATTACACGTCACTTGTTAGTCGCTTTTATCCAAAGCGACTTACATACTGAATACTGTGGACAATCCCCACAGGAGCAATTTGGGGTGAAGTGTCTCAGGGACACAACGACATGCTGACTGCAGTGGGGTTTGAACCTGTGCCCCCCTGACCCCAACACCTACGCACAACGCCACACGCCTCCAAGATATCACAAGAGGATAAATTGATTTGACTGTTCATGTGTTAATTTAATTTAGTCTCACTTGTTTGTGTCTGTTACGGCTGTTGCCTTCGTGGTCGTCTGAGTGTTTTCAGCTGTGTGTGTTCTATGTAAATGAGCTGTGCGGTTGCCCTCCCGTCATTGGCTGCCATCTCCTGGTCCGCCCCTGAAGATTGCGATTGGAGTACGCCTGGCCCGACGCACTCCAATCGCAGCGCACAGCCGGCGCACACCTGCTGGAGATGACTACAAAGCTTGGGGACAATGATCACTCTGGAGGCTCTCGCTCTGTGGTTAACTTGTGTGGCCTGTGTTTAGATAGTGGTTAGAGTAGCTTAGGATTTTGTGACTGTGGCCTTTAGTTTAGCTGTGTTTTGTATAGATTATTTGGTTAGTTGCACTACTTTTAAAGTGAGGTTTTGTTTCGTTCTTTATATTAGTATTTATTTTCCCTGTATGCCATTAGACTCCTTTTTTAGAGTCCTCCTTTTGTTTGGTTATCAACCTGCGCCCTTTTGGCCCTTTTGTTTGTTTCAGGCTGCTTGCCTGCCATTTTGTTTCACCCGTTTATAATAAAACCATTTCTAATTATTTCCAATTCCAATCTGGCGTATGTTGCTTTCCTCTTCCCCTAGTCGGGACGTAACAGTGTTGGTCGAGAAAACAAAAACGAGCTTTATTGTAAAAGCTGATGTCAAAAACACAAAGGAAGCACAAGGGAGATATGATATAAAAAGCTGACGATGACTGAGTGACGGGAAAAACAAACAATGAACCGACACCGAACACAGGAAGAGACTAAATACAGGGAGGGGGAATCACGAGGCGAGAATCAGCCGGGCAGGGGAGGAGAAACACAAGGGCAACAGGTGAACACAATCAGACAATCAGACACACCAGGGAAACTAACGACAGGAGGAAAACACAGGGAGAAGGACCAGACAAGAAAAAAGGAGGAAAACAAGAGACAGGGAGAACAGCAAAGCAAAATAACCCCACAACTAGACGCAACAAAACTCAAACCCTGACCATTTCATTGTTTCCTGCTTCTGTCTTGCTTGCTCTGACTTTGTAAACGAGTTATTTCTTTATAAAAATGTGCAAACAATGCTCTGTCAATTTCCTACTCATCTCCTAGATTTACATCGTAGTTCCACATGTCTCGCAGCCCAATAGAGTCCACCAAGATTAACAGTTACGACAAAGCTAGGAGTACACTTTCACCTCATGAAATGTTCATCGGAGCGCAAATGAACAACTTTATATTAGTGTTTGATCATGAGCTTTATGAGGGCGCATTTTAAAGCGTTGTTGCATGACATTAGTGCAGCGACTCTGGCTGTAAAGATACATATGTTTAGTTCATCATAAAGTCACTCAGCTAGTGTGAATGTGTTTGAGTATCCATTACATTCATAGCTCAACAGCTTCACACGTTAAATGTTATCTCTACTAACACAACATCTGCAAATACATGCCTTCTGATACAGATTCAGTGCACGTGCATGTGTGTGTGTATAACAGAGAAATACAAACAAATTGAGGTATTTGCCAGAAATCTGAATCGCGGCAAATACAACTCAAATGTTTTCCCTCCTGAAGCCTTCCTGAACATTTGGCTAACATTCATTAATCCAGGCTTATTTCTCTCTCACTGTCTTTGGGAATTCAAATGTCTATACAGTAACTATTAGAAGTTAGAGATCATCAGAGCTTTGAGAACATACAAAAGTAAAGCTTTACTTAAACACCGAATATCTGTAAGATTTAAGCTTGTAATTTGTACAGAAAATGAGATTTGTACACATTTTCAAGCAGCAGTTTAGCTCCAATTTGAGCTTGAAGGAGTTAACATTCTGCAGCCTCGTTTATAAGCAGTGATGGTGCTTTCCCCCCAATAACAAACACAGCTTTAAGGGAGGATAAGGCCTAGTTGGCAGTGGGACTCTCGCCTGCCACCAGCACAATAAGAAGGCAACAGGAAGCTAGCCAACACTAGCTCTCAGCACACGCTTTAGGGCGGTAAGCAGCAGGGAATCTGCACCGAAACATAGCTTTAATACCACTGCCAGATTCCAGCATGAATAAATAAACACACCAAGATCTGTCCAATTTCTCCACAGCCCCGAGGCTTTAAACCAGAATACTTCTGACACCTGATATGATCATTCATTCTCTTTTCCTCACATGCATTATTTCACAGGTGTCAAGTTAAATATAGTTCCATCTATTTTTGATGGGTGCCAAAAGAAGTGGAATAAAGCCCACTTGTGCTTGACACAGTGCGCATGCCAGATGAGGAGATTACTGCTTGTTAAGCTGCTACGACTCTGCACCCCCCCAACCAAATTACTCCACAGTTCACTTGTAAGGGAACAAGGAAGCTTTCAGGGGAGAAGGAGGATGCAAGAATATTATTTACTGTTACATCATTGGTTCAATTCCAATGTTTTTCATGAAAATCTATATTAAAGGTTGTTTTATGAATGTTGAAACAACTTTCTTGCGTTTACTGTAATTTGTAAAGACCAGAATTAAGTCTTCTCTTAAATTCAATCAATGAACTCAGCCAACCTTAGTGTCTGAAAAGTGAAGCTAATGTGGCTAAAATGCCTTCCTTCCACTAGTTACAAAACAAGTCTGATTGTATAAAAGTCTAAGAAAAAATGAATCAACTTCTCTCCTGATTTTGTACCATTTCCTGTTGAGTTTATGGTCTCAATCTATAGTTTCAAGTCATCTTCAATACAGCATTATGGTCATTTACTAAACCATGGTTCCATTTAAAGAGTAATTGACTAAAAAGCAGAGTTAACTTTAGGGCGGGGCTAACTTATGATTGACATGTTGATACCACAGTGTTATTCGAGTTTTCGTGTTACAACTACAATGTGTTTTTAGTACATTCAAGTCAATTGTTCCATGTGTAATATTGTTTAGCGTTGGGTCGTACTTTACTCCACCCTTTCATGTCACTTCCGGGTCCAAAAACAAAGATGACAACTGTCACTACCCGATCTGCAGCTCTGCCCGATCTGCAGTGCGCATGTGCGAGATGGTCCGCCATATTGGACAACTCTGGACGGCAACCCAAGTAGGACACTTGACACAGTGGCTTTTGACAAAGCTCAAAAATAAAACTCGAGAGAGATGAGTTATTGTTATTACAACGTGACTTCACTATTATTTAACAACTCTTTTTATTGGGTTCTTTTATTTGGGGTTAAGTACATTGTCAGAATAAGTGAGAAATGGATTTAACTTCTGTTAGACAGCTATCATACTGAATACATATTTACTGTGAATGTGTGCAAAAATGTCTAACAGAAGTTAAATCCATTTCTCACTTACTCTGACAATGTACTTAACCCCAAATAAAAGAACCCAATAAAAAGAGTTGTTAAATAATAGTGAAGTCACGTTGTAATAACAATAACTAATCTCTCTCGAGTTTTCCTTTTGAGCTTTGCCAAAAGCCACTGTGTCAAGTGTCCTACTTGGGTGCCGTCCGGAGTTGTCCAATATGGCACATGCGCACTGCAGATCGGGCAGAGCTGCAGATCGGGTAGTGACAGTGACAACCGAGACGCAAAACTCTAGACTACGAAACAGCAGTGCAACACTAATGGTTGACATCACAGTACTCTATAAGCCCACCCAACGAAAGACTTATTGTCATAAATCACTGGTGCTTTAGTTGAACATATATGACAGATTCACCTTGCTGAACCGTGTAAAAGCTTCACCTAAATCTGTGTGCTCGTAAAAAACATATCAACAACCAGCAACACACATCCTGCTGGAAAACACTCAAAAACCACCTGGACAGTTTGATTTTTTCAAGTTTTCAGGACTATAATGAAGCAAGGAGGCAGTCAAAAGGGAGACAAGAGAGTGCAGGTACATGTTCTTGTTATAGACACAGACGGCATCATCGAGTGGCAAGTCAACGAGCGACTAGCGGTTAGGAAACGGAGGTCGAGGACAACCTGTCCATCTCAAAATGTCAGGAATAACGGGCTGACACACAGCGGCTGACACGACCGAGAGAAATTGGTCCTGGCTGTCTAGAAAGTGAGAGACATAGGGAGGGTTTTTGGAGTAGAGAGAGAATAGGGAAACAGCAGATGGTGGAGAAAATAAGGGGGGAAGGAGAGAAGAAGAATGGATGCTATAAAACAGTGTGGAGAAATGGGAAAAAGCAAGTGATGGATTTAGGCAAAACAGAGAGTCAGAAGCAGAGAGAGAGGGTGACAAGAGAAATGAAAAGGACGGCAAGATGACTGACTACAAGTTAGAAAGGCAGGTGATTAGTTGTGAGGTGAGCGTGAGTGTGTGTGTGTGTGTGTGTGTGTGTGTGTGTGTGTGTGTGTGTGTGTGTGTGTGTGTGTGTGTGTGTGTGTGTGTGTGTGTGTGTGTGTGTGTGTGTGTGTGGTGTGTGTGTGTGTGTGTGTGTGTGTGTGTGTGTGTGGGTGTGTGGCTGCTGATGAAGGATAGCTATCTAGCAATGGAAGGGAGGAAAGGTGGAGGGGGGAGGGAGAGGCCACCAGCCAAGTGTTCCAGTAGCATCCTGGGAGAAACAGCATCTGTCTCAGCAAAATAGAGAGGGGCAATCAATAACCATACAGTTAAGGTGTGTGTGTGTGTGCGTGTGTGTGCGTGTGCGTGTGCGTGTGCGTGTGTGTGTGTGTGTGTGTGTGTGGTGTGTGTGTGTGTGTGTGTGTGTCACTGGTGCATTGGCCTCTGCAGGTTGCCTACACTGCACTGCTGCATTTAGATACAAAAAAGAAGTGTATGTGAATTAAATGTGGAAGAAAAACAGATAACTTTCATTATATTTATTCTAAACGTCAGAAACAATCTTGATTTCTGTCAGTTTATTTGTTAATGCTATTTATCGGACGACATACATTCAAATACAGGAGGAGTTCTTGGTATAGGTCTAGACTGAAATACATCTTGAATTTGATGTTCATGGTCCTCTGCAGATATATCCTTTTGTTTCGGTGCCCTGCTGATATTCCTCAGGTAGTGAAAACCCTTAAAAACCATTGGATGCATTGCCCGGGACGAATCCTAATGACTTTTGTGATCCTTTGGACATTTTATCAAGGACTTTACACTAATCCTATCAAATAAATCAGCCTACAACGCTGAGGTACCGCAGTGAAACACCTGTTATCTGCAGTGAGTCGCACAGCCTTTTTTAAGACCGCGCTAATATCTAATCTCTGAACTCTCCTTTCAATATAACAGCCATATATACAGCAGAGACGAAGGGCTGTAATCTCACCATAATCTATTTCTGCAGTATATGCTGCCCTTACCTTAAAAAGCTCTGTTTAAGCGTGGCAACATACTGTATGGCTGAAGATGATATGTAACTATGCAATTCAAAGGGAACCATTATCAGCTTTATGCAAAAATCTCTCTCTGTGACCAGTGGAGAATATGAAGTGCATTTTGAATAATGGATTTCCATCGCTTGCAGTTTTCTTATTAAACAAAAATATACTTTCATTTACCGCTGCCAGGACAGTATGCAAACATTCACCCAAATGAACAGAGTGTACGAAGCACAACACACATTCATGATGGATTAAAGTGTGTCCACAGCTATCAAAAAGCCGAATATATACACTGTATATGCACTGCATTTATTTCTGTATGTAACCTTTGAAGTCAAATAAAAAAATGGAGAGAAGGCCTCTGCTCTCCCAGAGAGAATAACCCAGATTCCCTGCAATCAAAAGGACTGTCTGTTTCTCAATGCGTGTCAGGGGGAATTAAGACCCCTGAATGAGAAATCAAATCACACAGCATTTCCTTTCATCTTCTCTTGAATCGATAGCATGTCATAAAGTATGTTGGAGCAGACCTTACAGCGCTCTGGCATAATTTACTGACTGCTGCTTCATTCTTTTGCACAGTTTCAAATAGAAAGGAGACACCTATAGTGAGAGCCCACTCCTCAGAAATCTCAGGATTAATCACAATCACATTGACGCGCTGCAAGAAGACCTTCATCAGAGTATTTGTCGGCACAATGAAAACATTTCTGTCATCTCATTTAGTCAATGTAGGCTCTGCGCTGCCTGGGTGTTTGATGGATGTCCATAGTTGGCAGAGGAGTGGAGAGCGGGCTTTGATGTTCATGCCCGGACTGTTAGAGTATTCAGGTTGACTTTGATAAAAAAACATGTCGCTATCTCTCCTTCCCTCTCTTCTCTGCTCCTCAAACACACTTACAAGCTTCAGAAGACTTGAGGGCGCACACACAAGGCTGCTCTGACACCGCGTAAAACCAGTGAGTGAAGAATGACTGAGGAGATCAATTATCCAGCTCAGAACATGTGAAAAACACGTCGGCATGGTAGGTTCCTGCAAACCACGGATACCTTGAATGCAACCTCAACAGGAAGTCAATCCTCATGGACCCTCATGTTAAAAAGACCAAAAACATGTCCATATGTTATGGTTTTTGCATGTGAGCTATAGTACAACGAGTGACAAACATGAAGTAGATTTGTTTTTACCGTCACATGACGCTACATCTATTGAAGAAACATAACCCACCCTTTCATATAGTTAATAATGCAGTATATTGTGCTTCTGCAAGTGTTATACGAGGCCGATATGAAACAATTCTTAAAAAATGTATTAGGAACATTGGCGTGTTTTGCAGAACACCGTCGTTTTCTATTTTGTCCCGCATTAAATGGACTCCTCTGGTCTACTATAAGACTGCCACTGATTTAACGTATCAGTGGTTTTGCATCCCGACGTTGAAGCATTTGCTTACATAAAGGGAAGGCACATTGATTTAGATGACTGTATAAAACCAGATAGCAGCACGGGTTTGGGGTGTAAAGGATGTGCTCGCCCAATTTGAAGGCTTTAGTCCCCAAGAAATGAATTGAGAGATGTGTATCCGGAGGCTGTGGATCTGCAGCAGGTGAACCCGAGTCTGGATCATAAAAGAATGAATGATTGGTGGAGAAGTGTGGCGGAGGTCGGTACTCTACATGCACGGCAACGCAGCGGCCCATTCACCACTCGCCACTATCTAAATTGAAAAGAGTATTTATACCAACTGAGGGATCAGGAGTTAATGGAAGCAGTCATGCATCAAGTGAGTTACATAAAAATGTCCGTTAGAAAAGTGGGAGATAACTGTATCCTTTCAAAGACTTTTAATTTCCTCAAATTGGCTTTGCGTGTGTGTGTGTGTGTGTGTGTGTGTGTGTGTGTGTGTGTGTGTGTGTGTGTGTGTGTGTGTGTGTGTGTGTGTGTGTGTGTGTGTGTGTGTGTGTGTGTGTGTGTGGTGTGGTGGGGGGGGGGGGGGGGGGGGGTGTAGGCATATTACTGAGAGTTTTAATCCGCCATCAGAAGGGGTATTAACGGGGAGGAATGTGCAAAACGAGTGGGATCAAAAACAGTCCACTGAAATGAACCGATTTGGTGAGCGGGCTAATCTCAGATTTCTCAAAGAAACCCCAAAGGGTTCAGTGACAGAGGTGGGAAAGTGATTAGGACTGTCCCTCCATTCTGTTATAAAACCTTTGACAGGCTCATGGTGGACATGCCCTGGCCTCGTGTAAACTCTATGTGTCCCGAAGTATCTCTCATAATCCCGTCTGTTATTTATAGGAGGAAACTCTTTCATTTCTGTTGCCTCGAACACATCTGACCCCCAGGCAAACTGTTGCCTCCAGCTGACGAAATCCCTCTCACATTTAATGAAATGAGAAATCCCAATCAGCAGCAAGAAGCCCCAAAAAAGATTTTAAAGCATGTTGACAAAACACAAGCTGTGCCAGATCACATCATAGCATCACTGCCTGGTTTCTGAAGAGTGCGAGTTATGGATTTAACCTTCATATAAAACGTTATGACGGGCTCGAGGAGGACGCCATTACTGGAAGAGGTTTCTCGGGCTTGGCTGCACATTAAAACACACATAGTGATCATGGGTGTTTCTCAATGTCGAGGAAGGCTGCTATTCCAAGCATACTACGTCATCGAGTGTCACCGAAGGACTGTTCCAATGCCCAGCATACTTGGAATTCTACCGAGCCCGGCGTACTTCGTAGCCAGAAATTTCAAATGTGTAGACTCCCCACAATGCTTTGCGCACGGACCAATTTCCCCAAATCTGTGGTGGAAAATGTAAGGCGGGGCCTCTCATATGACGCACACCTGCACACTTGCTCGCCTGTTCCACTCTTCGTTTTCCGAATGCCAGGAAGGATTCTTGCCTCGCTTCTGAAGCAAGCGACTCGGAAGACATGTGCTACCAAGCAAGCGTCCTCGACATTGAGAAACATCCCATACGTTGGGATCACTTGACACTAAACGATCAACTAAAGGGTACTTAAGGAGGGGGTGGGATCTTAATGTCAACAAAGGATCAAAAACATGACAGGCTGTCAATCATTGTGAACTGAAACTCAAAATATCTTGACAACCAATCACACTTCAGTTTTTACTCCACCTCAACTCTGTAAAAGCACTAACCCGACAACCTGCCAGTGGGTTTGAAAGTCATGTGTGTTTGTTTTGTAAACATTCATCATCGCAAGAAAACTCATTCTTGTTGGATTTTCACTTTTCTGACAGTCCTTCAAGAGTGATGCTTTTGTCAAGGACTTTATCTAACCTAATATAGAGATATTTAATCAAAATCACTTCATTCTACATGACTCCTTCAAGACGTTTGCACACAATAAACCATATGCATTGACCAGATCCCGTTAAAAACATTAATTATATTGTCCAAAGCGCAACTGGAAAGCATAGAAACTTGACTATGGACCGACTTTCCGGTGATAAAAATCCAGAGAAACTTGGACTAATCTCTGAAGAGAGAGGTTAGATGGTTAAAGCTAAGTGCGATACAAACATAAACATATCAAATCAATCAGAACACCATATCTACAGCAGGTGGAGCAATGATTGTGTTGTTTAAAGCTGCATGACTTTCATCTTGAAGTGAAAAATGAATCCTGTTGTTCCGGTTACTTCCACAATCAATATGATTTACAGATCTGCCCTTCCTGAAAACACCTTGTGCAGGAAATGAACCACAGCAGCCACAGGAGAAAAACAACTGCCCAATCAGAAAGGAGTATATCATTACCAATGCCAAACTACTACTAACACGCCGGCAGGCTTCAGGCTCTGGAGAGGCATTTCTGGAGCCTTCGTCATTCTTTAATGCTTTGTAACTTTTTAAAAACCACCTTTGTTTCCGCCGAAAGGGCAAAACCACAGATGTTTGACAAGTAGCGTGTCAAGAGATCCACCGCTACGAGCTAAAAAACTCACTCAAGAGCGAGTGCCATCAGCAAATGAATATTTAAGCCACACCAAAGCCCTCCTCTCCTCACAGTCGATTTAAGCATTTTTCACTGAGCTCCTTCCAGCACAATCTAAGTTTCAGAAAAGCCGATAAAATCACTGACTCAGTCTTCTGATCAGTCAATCTCTGCTTTAAGCCACACACACACAATGAGGGTTTTTGAGGGGGGATTTGAACCTAATCCCACCACCATCTCCTACCCCCCTACATTCCTTTATTTCTCCTTCTGATGTATTCATCGTTCCAGACTCTCTTCCTCTGTGCTGCAGCCCTTTTACTGTAGTATGGTTTACATGCAATTAACATATGTCCAGCTGCTCTAACAAAGAGACAGTTAGAGAGGAACATGAAACAAATCAGAAAGTTGGCAGACTTTTTGAAATACACGGAAAGAAAGTGTTGCCCACAGGCGACAGATCAGCCGAGCCCCTCAGATTCAACCTAATCTTTTCTAATTTAAGAACAAGAAAATGATGTCCTTGTGGCACACGGCTATCTAGGGAAGGCATGGTGATTTCAATCTCACTTGAATTCTACATCTTGCCAGAAGAGCCCCAAAAGGATTATGCCTGAATATTTAAGATTGCTCTACAGGGCGAGGGGAAGTATTTGAAGAGAAAATGGACGATATTTTCTCTTCACGCCCGTTTTTACAGACTTAAGAACCAACATCACCTCGACAAACAAACTGGAGTAGGATATGAAAAGGACTTTTGTGAGGCGAGGGCTCGATGCAGCTGCTCAGCGGTGGTCCGGTGTCTCTGTGTGTGCTCGAGGATTAGGAGTTGAATACAGATTTGAGTAGCTTCCTGAAGCCAGAAAGCACATCGACTTGGATGAGAAATCTCCTCTCTGCAAACACGGACGCCAAAATAATAGCAGCCTTGTAATTTTGCACACAATTACATAGATTTACTGCTTCTTATGTTCACATCAAGAGTAAATATCGCAGGATGTAATGTCTGTATGTCAGCAACAATGACCATACTCAATATTTATTTTAGATGTACACCTTTAAATGTATGTTCTGTATGAAAATAACCAACAAGTTATACATACTATTATTCTGTTGGGTGATTAGAAGCTGAATCAAGAAGTCATTTGGATACAAAATGACACAATCCATTGCAAAGCAGCACAACACACTAAATAGGGGGGAAAGCTCTGGTAAAGGGATGGATTATGTGCAACAATATATATTCTGTGCATATTTTGGTGGCACTGTTAATATGGTTGTTTGAAATTCTGAATATTTAATTTCTCTTGATTTTCGTCCCCATATCTTTCATTTTGTCCGTTTTTTCTAATGTCTTATGAAGTCGCCATGTCATCTTACTGCCGTGTCCGCTGTGTGTTTGTTTATCTGTACGCTGAGAGGATACATAATCTACTTTTGTTCCAAACTGAAAGATTTCCCAAAACAATTGGATCCCCCTGCAGCAGATCTGATATTTCATTATCCAGAATGAAAAGCATTCAGCACGTGTCAATTTAAATCCTGAAGCCACTGAAAAGCTGTTATCTAGTTATTAACGCAATCCAAACACAATGCAAGCTGTTTCAATTGGCTGTTCATGTGAGGTGCAGATATGTGTGTGTCATGGAGAGTCGTTTGCATGCGTGTTAGGCACAGAAGCTTATTAGTGGCCACAAGGTAAAAAGCCAGTTGGCATGCTTTAGTAGACGGTGGCGAGAAAAAACAGTGTCAGCTCAATGAATATTCAGATAGGAGCCGAGCCTTCAGGGGACATGGAGCAGCACCAATCTTTCATCAGGCTTCCTCACATCCATAACCTATTCACAGCAATCCAAAGCTCTCCTTCTTTCCTTTGTCTTTCTGCATCGCTCATATATGCAGTACATTAGCCGTGGCACTCCTCTTGCTCTTTACTCAGCTGTACATTTTCCCGCGTGGGGGAATAATGAAAGCCAGCAGCGATGGGTGGGTGCGTCGCGTTGTATAGGAGCGCTGTGATTAATCGAGCTTGCCAAATGGAAAATGAAATGCCAGTAAGGCTGCGCTGTTCAGCTGTTAGTGTTTGTTTGAGTGGGAAAAGAGAGACGAACACACATGATCGACTTCATGACTTTTCCGGGTCCTTGCTCTCGGCAATCTGCCAGAAAGGGTTTGCCGCCCAATGGGAGACGACGGTCTTAATTGACTCGCCGGACTCCACTGGTGAACACTCAGTGGTTTTGAGGAGGAAATTAAATGTTCTTTCGCACCCTCCTGCACCTCAATGACCGCAGATGGGTGAGCAATTTGAGCTTTGACAAGGACGAGGAAATGTGTGAGAAAAAAGCAAATGAAAACCAACACCTCGCTTGTTTATGATTTTGTCGCCATCATATTGACAGTCCTTCCAGCTTTCATGACTCAAGGTTTCACATTTTTCTTGACACCTTCACGGGGCATGGAACATCTTGCAATCTGTTTCACACCCCGAGGAAACCAAATGCCACGTGCACAAACGGTTAACATCCAAACCTGCCGAGCTCTGAAGCAGCACTCAAGCCCACATAACGGATCCTCTGGGAGCAATAGTTGTCTTTAACACAGATGGGGAGGAACAGGGGGGATAAGACGTTCTATTTGCTAAATGTAGCCTTAGCCTGCCTGGAAACCCTGACATGTATGGTTTAAATCACATCCACACCACTATATATTATTCTGTTCTGCTTTGTATTCAAATTGTCGCTATTATTATATTAAAGATTTGTTTCCATAAACGAACCAGTGAATACATGAAATATGAAGGACTGAGAGCAGGCGGAGAAGTGCGGTTTGTAAACCAGAAACCACTTGTCATGGCTTTCCTATAAGCCTATCGAATTGTAATGATATGCATTAAACCACCAATACAATCCCAACAGTGTATGAGCCACGCTGCACTTTCCATTCCATGTTATGTTCCATTAACTCATTTTATTGTCCTATTTTCCTATATGGGCGTATTATATGTTGATGTGGGCGTCTGCTTGGATTTACTAACGTTTTATCATTCTGAAATGTTATGAGGATTACTCCAACTTCACATTTTATAATCCCATCAAGGTCTTAGCTTCCTTTGTCATTGGCATCATTCACCCGGCGGAAAAACAAAAGCTTGCCATTAGATCAGATTTAGGGTTCCTTCACAAATCAGACATTTGCTCTTAGATGATAAGCTGGGAGTCCAATCCACTGCCAAAAAGCATGTGATAAACTGGGGGAGGAACGTGTGGATGATGAACACACACACACACACACACACACACACACACACAACACACACACACACACACACACACACACACACACACACACACACACACACACACACACACACACACACACACACACCATCCACCATTCATACACCTTTTGAGGCAGTTATTGGACTTTGTATCCCTGCATGTTAATGAGGGCTTCACACTCATGAGAAGATGAAAACAAATGCAAAACTCATCAAGCGTGGAAAGCAATCTGCTCCGAGACGTCCTTCCAAAAATCAGACAACACTGGTTCACCTTCCGAAAATGAAAATACCTTTTCAATCAACTGTGTTGGGAGAATAACTCTCCGAGACGTTTTCCATGGCCTTAATGTGAGCAGAGATAAAACACACGGCTCAATCTGTCTGCTGCCTAATACAGAATAATGTAGAGAGTCAGGCTCTCAGCGAGGCAGCGAAGGATCCAGCGCTCTGATAGGCTAATGAAACAAATAGCCCTGGGCGAGCTGTTATTCCCACAGAGCAACGGAGCTAATTTCCAATGCAGTTCTGAGAGCAAAGACCATATGTGTACAATGTAGAAAACACGGCGTGAATACACAATAGCTCGCTGTATTGTGAAACAGGAAGCACACAGGGGTTTGAATCGGAAGGCAGCCAAGTTACAGACTGGAGAGATGACAAACAAATGTTACAGCATACTGTATTTACATATGGTGTACACACATTGTTGTCCAGCCTCCTTCTCAACACTTTAACTTATTTCATAGCAGGTTTCAGAAGTCGCTGGAAGCAGACGATGCAATATAATTTTATTTCTTCAAAGACAGAAAACAAAGTTCAAGCAGACCCCGGGAGCAAAACAATCGTTGTATTTGTATTTTTACATCTAAAGACTTCTCGTTCCTTATTGGTTGACCTATGTGAAGGACGATAAACAACCTCCCCGATTCTTTGTTGTAACCGTTTTTCGCATATGTTTCCGTACACGTGTCCAAGGCCGCGTTCCCTGCATTACATTAACCCCCACAGTGTGAGGGGAGTTTTTACTTTTGTCCAATTTGCTATCGTACTCGTACCCTATTCATTTGTTAAGAGAATGTGAAGAATAGTTTTCCTGAACCTACTAAAGATGGCCTTTTCGTTTGACCTTGACACTCTTAATTCCACAGTTTGTGAGGCCTTGTTTCTAACCAAGTTCACACACAATATGCTCTCAACATTAATTAGCAAGATGATCCCATTCTGAGTCCTTTAACTCGTACATTGAATACCATAATATTTCATGCAACACATCCTACTACAACAACATACATTTCACTCCAATCCCTAAACCAGGCCACTAATAAACCCCCACACCCAGCAGCGTCCTGACCCCCCCCCCCCCCAGCATCTGCATCTGAACATCAGGGGTTTTTACTGTTGTCTAATTTATTCGTACCTCATTCATTTCAGAGAATGTGAAGAATAGTTTTCCTGAACCTACTAAAGATGGCCTTTTCGTTTTACCTTGACACTCTTACAGTTTTAACTCGTACATTGAATAACATTATATTTCATGCAACATACTATAACAACATACATTTCACTCCAATCCCCAAACCAGGCCACTAATAAACCCCCACACCCAGCAGCGTCCTGACCCCCCCCCCCCCCAGCATCTGCAGCTGAACAGCAGGCCTTGCTAACAAACTGCCCAGAGACGGAGGCAGGAGGCAGGCCGAGTGCTGATTGATCTGAAAGGTAATTGGCTAGGAGCGTCAGAAACATCCAGAGGACGCGAGTATCAGCCCTCGCAGGTGTACAGAGAGTTAAGTTCCACGGGGCGATAAACTGCTCGTCCCCGGAGTGAAGGCTCATCGTCTGATAAGACCGTGAACATTTTGTGCCGGGACTTCTGTGCTGAGCGGGTCGGAGTGATTTCAGAGTAGAAAGGAGCACCAGAAAGAAAGTGGCATTCATCCAGACGTCTGGAGATGTGAAGCTCTGAAAAAGACTGAAGCTGGCGGGCAAATTCTCCTAGCTTATTAAGTTAAGTTGTCAGTCGTTATCAATTAGCAAAATGGTTAGCTCGGTTACAGTTTGAAAGACGTAGCGTATGTCCCCATGAACAGACATTATATAGCAAATAGGAGACCAAGGGGGTGTCAACAAATATATTCGAGGGCGAAAACAACTAAGGTGAGTAGGTAAATATTCAATATGCCATGTACAAATAAAACAAGAGATGTTAAACAATTACAATAAAAACAAAACGTATATAATAAACTCAGTTAAATGGCTCCTACAGTTTCAATAAACAACGTGGAGAGTTACCCCGCAAAACCATCATCTTTTTATCATTTGTCAAGTCATTCATATACAAAAGTATTCCCTATGAAGTAAAATACAAATGTTGCAGATAAAGATAATGGCCGAAACTATGAAACATAAGAACCAGGTTGTCAAACACTCGTATCGTCCTTCATGCGGACATTGAGGGTTGCATATATCTGAGTCTCCTGGAGCCCCACGTGTAAAACATGATTAATGCGACATCTCGCTTCACATGGATCTGCTGCAGAACACGCAGAGAGAGCATGACTCTGGCATGTGGGGGGGAGGAGAGGAGGGAAGCAAAGAGGTAGTGTTGGCAACAAAAAAGGAAGAAGAGAGACAGGGATGAGTGAGCAGAGCGGGGGGGAGACGGCCCTCTTCCACAGCTGCAGGAGGTGTGCCTGCAATGCTAACTCACTCCGTTTACTAGTCTTTACTTTCACAGAGGCAGCGTGGAGTAGGGCTGCTCGATTATGGCAAAAATCATAATCTCGATTATTTGGGTCAATAACTACATCACGATTATTAAAAACGACTATCCATTTACTTTGAAAACATTAATTTATTGGAGAGAAAACATGTGAACAGTATGTTTTTAACAGTTGATTACCCTGAACTTTAAGTATAATTCCTTGTGTCCTTGGGCAAGACACTCTCGCATTTGCTCCTGTGGGTAATGTCCACAGTAATGACATTTACATGTCTAATATGTGTAATATACAAACTACAAACTCCTGGTCCTCACTTTCAATGCCCTCCACCATCTGCCCAAAAGCGCTCTAAATAAAAAATACAATTAAAAAAAAATGTAATCCATTATAATTCAACTGAAAATACCAATACATTTTTTTAAAAAAAGAAAAAAAGTCAATAATAATTAAGAAATAATGGTTTTATTTGGATTACGTTGTTTTCGTAATCGTTGCAAGCCATGATCGTAATTGCGATGGAAGTAACTAAGTACACTTACTCAAGTACTGCACAATGTTGAGGTACTTTAATGCAAATGTATACTTCTACTTAAGACATGTAATTGTACTCCATTAAACAGCTTTAGCTACTTTTAACAAAATGCATCTGCAAAAATGTAACTCTTTAAGTCACTAACAAGTCAAATTATTGAAATGTTTCTTCAACAAGTCAGTCAGATTTGTTTTATCTCCATGCTACTTGATGCTACAATATGATCTAGAAATGTCACATATATAAAAAAATTGGGCCATTTCAGGCAGAATGATTACCTTATAGTATATAGCTGACAATACTTTAGTACTTTTACTAGAGTAAGATTTTGAATGCAGGACTTTCAAATTAAGTATTTTGACAATAAAATAATGGTACATTTACTCAATTAAAGCATCTGAATACTTCTTCCACCTCTGCTTCTGCTAAACTCAAATGTTATTCTCATATCCATCCACGTACGAGCACACGAGATCCTTTTGGAAATAAGAGGAATGTGGGCAGACAAAAGCGTAATGATGGGCTCCAACGGGAGATGTAAAGAAAGTGACTACATCTGGGTCTTTGTGCACTATCAGGTCATTGAGATGAGGCATCGGAAGAAAGTTAACACACCTGATTTCTTCCATTTCTATTTGCCAAAGCCGCTTCACATCGCATCACTTTGGGCGAAAATTCATTCCACACGAGGAGCGTTACCTCCGCTGTGGGTGAAGTGCACCTACACATTTTCTCCGTAGGGAAAAGACGGAGCCATGACAATCAGAGAAACAATGGGTAGTGCTGAACACACAGGAGGAAGACTGGGATCTTGGACATCAGAAAAAGCACCACAGGAGATTTCTCTCTCTCGTGAATTTCATCTATCACTCCTTTGTGAATCCTGAGCCGTGGAAATTAATTTTAACTCCCAGTGCCTCAGGAGACAGAGTAGCGTGGGACTTAGTTTGGACTCATCGTTATTGAATTTAGGTTGAAAGGCATCACAGAAGAAAGAGCCTGAACACGGTCCGTTTCTTACTGTAAGACATCCATTTTGATTACTGTATTGTATTGTTACGTCACAACTTTACAAAGTCCTGAGGGTTTGTTCAGTCACATGTTGGCGGTTATGTGGTAGTAGAGAGGCAAATCACACACACGTTTTTTGGGAATGCCATAAACTAAATACCTTTTGGGAAAATATACATGCTGTTGTAGACATTCTGGGTTATTCAATACCCAAGGAATGCACCATGTTATACCTTGGAAACATAAATGAATGCGTGATTAATACTGATTGATATATAACCAAGATAGTAACAAGCAAGAAAGCAATAACCAGACATTGGTGTAAGGCTGAGGCACCTACAAAAGACCAGTGGATGGATATTATAAGAGAGGTATATATAATGGAAAAATATCATTAGAATGAGAGTCAATAATTTTGAGAGTAAATGGAAGAAATTGGTCGTTTATGACACTGTGGAAAAAGGCTAGGGCATATGCTTTTCAGGAGACTACTTACTATATCTGTGTATAATCGTAACCATGACTGTTGAATTTCAGTTTGATGTTTATTTTATTATTTCATTGTATTTTATTTATGATCTTGTAGTTGTGTTTTCTAACATCGCTATATGCCAAGAAAAGCCATAAGTACAATGTGATTTTTCTGTTTTGTCTCTCCATTACGTACAATACAAGTTTGAAAAAGAAAATCTGTGAAATATTAGTGTGTGTTTGTTCAACTTATTCTATTGCTCTGGGTTATATTTCAAAATAAGAGCCCCAGATCTATCATCATGCTACATATCATATTCTATTTACATGTAAAGACGTTTTGCACTACTTTTTATTTTGTATTTTGATGTTGCATTGTTGGAGGAGCTCAGGTGAGAAGATTTTCATTGCCATTTTGACCCTGTACCTTTGTGCATATGACAATACAACCTTTGAGTCTTGAATCTTTGAATCACCTTGGCAGTTTTTCACACTGCAGTCTTTATTTTGGCCGAATTCCCAAAAAGCTATTTCAATGCTATCATGTTGAAATGTGTCTAAAAATACAGTCAATTATAACAATCAATGTAACCAGCCAAACTGGTGAAGGTCAGTGACTTTGGAAACTATATACAGGGATTTCATTGGATGCAATTGAATAAAAAAGCTTCTCCCATGTTTAAATGTCGGGTGTTGCCACTAGCAAATGGCTTTGGGGGCAGAATAAATCCGGGAAGTCTGTGAACTTTCTGCCAGATTCACTTCCTCCTCAGAGCCAGGAGTCGGTCTCTACGCTTCAATTTCCAATTTTCCAGTTTGAGCCCATCTAGGTTCGATCTCATGGCCCTGTCTCCTTTATGATAGGCCCATATATCCTTTTCCAGCTATAATCTCATTCCATTGCAAAATGATTCTCAGTCCAGTTACAGCTCGGTGGGGGCGATGAGGCGCGTGGATCAATCAATGTCATCTCGATACATTAGTCATGGCCTGGATTCATTATAAACACACAGTAGGAGCACTATGGGGTCACATGTGAGGCTGCATGGCATGATGACCAGTTTCTATTTCACTCCAATAACTTTTATCCACTATATGAGTTTGTGTTTGGCACAACACAGCATCATTTGCAATGCTAATTCAGAAATATTTTGGACTCTAATCTATCCGTCCGTCCATCTGTCTGTCTACCTACCTGTCTGTCTGTCTACCTACAGTACCTGTCCACCTACCTGTCTACCTACCTGTCTACCTACCTACCTGTCTACCTACCTACTACCTAATGTTTTCAGATTTCAGTGATAATTGTCTGAGTAAAAGGTCCAAGAAATGTTCCACAGTCCACACCTGACACCAGCTTCTAAAATGGTAACAAAATACATTAAAAAAATACATTATATACTAAAAACTGCACAAATCCAATTCAATTTCTTCCTGAAACAACACAGGCATCTTTAAAATGTCTTCACTGTCGCAAGAAATACATCACATCTAAGACGCAGCTGAAATGGTCCACATGAGTATTCTGTTTATGGATTGTTCATGTCCCCCAGAAGATTTTCAGTAAAGGAACAGTATATCACTTGTCCTTGGGTCGAAGATATACTGCCGGAGCATCTATAGAGCATCTGCCCCACCACTGGGTCTCAGCTTTTAGTAGCTGTGCCCTGGCTTCAGGTGCTGAAACATCACTTAATCTACAAATCCACAGGGTGTAAGGTCACGGCGCCCTATAGGACGAACTGAAAAGCTGAATCCTGCTCAGAGTGCACACACAGAACAGAAGTACACACACACCATGCTTCCTACTCTCTTTTCCCTGCTGCACACTCCACTTTGAGTTGCTATAAGGTCTGAAAGGATGCCTGTCACAAAGCAACACCTTGGCTTTCCGGAGATGATGTGAATCTGCAGGAGGCAACTTTTTGTGCTTTGAGGCTTGTTACTGTTCTGGCTTTACTACATTTATTCGTGCAAGAATGGGTCCTTCAAGTAGGAAATTAGTCAGCATCTTTTGCCTCAGGTTACTTTGTCCCGAGGTCAATGGGTTTTTAAACAGATTTTTGGTTAGGCAAGGCAAGTTTATGTATATAGCACTTTTCAACACAAGGCAATTGAAAGGGCTTCACAAAAGACATTAAGAGCATTAAACACATTAGAAACATTAAAAAGCAAAGATATTAAAACATGAATAACACAGGTACATGAATGAAAGTCACAGTGCAGTGTAAGATGTGAATAGCTCAATTAACAGTAGCGGCAACAAGAAAAGTCTTCATCCTGGATTTAAAAGTAGTCAGAGTTGCAGCGGACCTGCAGGTTTCTGGGAGTTTCCCGAACCAAATCAGATCCCAGAAATAAGGTTGTTAAGCATAAGAGGTTTGTACCTATGGTTTTACAACTTAAAGTATGTCATTAAATACCAACCTGTACATTTAAAGCATTCATGCATCAATAAAAGTGCCTATTAGATTATTAAATGTCATTATGCCAAACATTTGTCCATCTTTAGCTAAGCTGCGATCGAAAATCCTACCACTGTGATGAAGTTGGTTCTTACGGTAACGAGGGCTTTTTATTTCTGCCGATTGCATTTCAAAAATCATAAAAGTGGCGCTTGCTGAACAAAACAATCAAAAGGTTTTGTTTGCTGCAAATCTTATTTTCGGAAAGAAATCCCAAATCCAATGGAAAGGAATCCAATTAGCTTTTTGTGGAGGGAACCAGGGCAGCGAGGTTAAATACAAAGCTCATCCCTGCAGCACTTTGTGACAGACAGCTGATAAGCTCTGGTCCTTTTTGTAAAACCAAACTGACTTTAGACATTAGCCCAATATCACACGTTCACTTTAAAGCTGCCCCTAAGCTGAGTTATTGTTCCAGGAAGAATATATTTGGGCAGAATAATGACAAAGAGTTACTTTGCAAATTCAAACACAGCTTCAGCCTGAGATTTCCAGATCTCTCCCAGGCTTTCCTTTCCTAATCAATTCAACTGCATTTTATTCTTGATTGAATAGCAGTGCATGATGACTCCTACTATACACGTAAAGTATGCTCTGCATGATGCTTGAAGGAGGCATTATTATTACTATTACATGTCATTTGTTAGACGCTTTTATCCAAAGCGACTTACATACTCAGTACTGTGGACAATCAACACAGGAGCAATTTGGGGTGAAGTGTCTCTAGGAACGTTTGTAAGTATTCTGCATCTTGGCATTTTCGCGAGGTTAGCTAATAGTGTAATAATATGCACTTAGCCACTTTTTTTTATGCTCTTATTGTCGTGCAAAGAGCCAGACAAATAAGACTGTGTGGTTTTATCTAAAGCTGCATTTACACCTGGTGTTATCACGTGATTTGTATTTGGATATTGAAATCCAATCCACAGGCTTGTCAGTAAGCATGGCACGTACCAGTGACAAGGGAAACAATTCAGTGCACAAGTGCAGAGGAAAGCTTGCCATCTTATGCTAATACTGCGAGGCTTGCTTGAGTTAGCAAGACGAAGAGTTGTGTAACTTCTTCTTTAACGAGTTACACTTGACCTGATGCTAACCCTCAGCCCAAGATGCAGACTGGCTGATCTGATCGCTTTGTGTTCATTCAAATGTGTTTTTCCTTCACAAATATCCGGATACAGATCGCACAAATAAACACGAAAACAGCTGCACTTAGAAGCCAATTTTCATAATGGCCTAAACATGGAATTACATTTTCCGGATTAGGTACAACTAAACTATTTGGTTTCAAGTCCTAAAAAGTGAGTTACACACACATCCTGTCAGATGGAGCCTTGTTAGCTTCACTAAACCCTCACACAGATGCTAGACAGTCTCATCACTGCAAGCATTTCGTTGTGCCTGAATAATTCATTAGTAGATAGTTGAACAGATGATTTACAGAAATATATTGAAAAGATCAACGTTGATGCATTTTGCAGAGGAGCTGTGGTGTGACGCAAGCAGGAGTCATCTGGGTGTGATATGTTTGACATATACATCACATCCCTAGGACTAAGTAAGTCAGTGAGTGAGTGAGTGTGTTACAGCTCCTACTTCCTTTGACATACATTCAACACAAAGCAGCTGCAGACTTGAAGAGCTACACTGAGGTACCTCAACATTTAATATGGATATTGTGAGATTCCAGTCACTGCTGTACTGTACTGAGCGCATTAGTCATCAGGAGCACGAGTCTCTGAGAGGACGCGCGCAGAATGTAAAGGAGGCATCCAGTTGTTATGTCTCCGCTCCTCGAGTCGCTGAGGAAAGACTGATTCATTTCACCCCATGTTTCTCTCCTCTCCCATTCATCAGGGATGTATTAGCATGGTTAGCAGAGCAGCTGTGAGACACTATTCATACACATATCGGAGTATCAAGAGGAGTGAATTCAGGGCTTTTATCTTCTTTAATTATGTAAATCATATGCCACAGATATTTCCTATCGAGGCGAGAGGCAGGGCTTTTTTCTTTCCTCTCAGCACATTTTCAATGAGCTTCCCGAGAGAAGCAGGCGGGAGGAACAATACTTCAACTGCACGTTACACAGCATGTGGTCCGGGTGCTTCATCTCTGACTATCAAGGCCTGGAAATGACAAATCGTCTTTCCTGTGTGTCTTCTGGAGTAGTTCTTTGTGTGGTGTTTCCTTGCATTTATATACTATACTTCATTTTTGGTCGATTCCATTAGAGAAGATCATTTTGCAAACTATCTTTTAGTACCACGAGAAAGAACCCCAGACAAGCATGTAGATGGAAAAGCATGAGTAGTTTCACATCTTCGGGAAATATGCTAATTTGCTTTCTTGCCATGATGAAAAGATTAATACAATTGTCTGTATGGTGAATATGAGGCTGCAGCTGGTTAGCTTAGCCGCTTAGCAATATGAAAGTTTTAACGCAACTACATAAATAGGAAATAGTGTATTTAGTGAGCTTAAATGTTGGTTAATACATGATGTAAGGCTACTTCTAGAGGCAGTTCAATTGCATAATCAATAGGAAGATACAATTAGCACAATTAGCCCAGTGCTTGGTGAACTGAGACAAAATGTCCAAACTGTTTCTTAAAAGTTAGCATACTTAGCATGAGCTAAAACGCCATCCATCCAATGATATTCTCTGGTTTGGCTACACAACAAGCCTTGCTGCTGAAGAGCTTATGCATGTACTGTCAATATATAAACTTAACATCAAAGTTGATAGCGCTGTGTGTGTGTGTGTGTGTGTGTGTGTGTGTGTGTGTGTGTGTGTGTGTTGTGTGTGTGTGTGTGTGTGTGTGGGTGTGTGTGTGTGTGTGTGTGTGTGTGTGTGTGTGTGTGTGGTGTGTGTGTGTGTGTGTGTGGGTGTGGGTGTGGGTGTGTGGTGTGTGTGGGTGTGTGTGTGTGTGTGTGTGTGTGTGTGTGTGTGTGTGTGTGTGTGTGTGTGCAGCTGCAGGAGATTCATGCCTCAGCAGACAGCAATCTCAGACTTTAACTGAGAACATAATCATGCCTTACACTCCTCTTGAAATGTTCTCACCAACCACTTTGTGAATTGCATGACAAATATTGTATCTGACAGTGAAACACCCTGTAGCTTTTACGCTGAATGCATCGAGCAGTTTTACTTGGGTGTAGTTTCACAGAAGCAATTTAACTTCTGCTTGCAATTGTCAGAACAGTAGCTGCACGTCTGCCTAACTACGCACGGTCCTTCACTTTATTCCTCACTAGATTTCATTCCTATTGACTGCACTTCTTCTCTGTAATTTCCCATAAGGTTGATAGCGCACACACACACACAAAGCCTTGAAAGATACATCTATATCCCTCTTTACCTCTTTCGCATTGCCTGCAGCTAGTAGCATGTCTTTTGGGATGAACGTTTGATGTACTGCACAAGTGTTCATCCTATAAACTCACGGTAAAACCCCCCTGCAGGTGCAGTGGATGTGAAGACAAATCGGCATAGCGTTCCTGCTTCCTGGCACTCAAAACTCAAACACACAAAGAAAGTTGACAGTGTTATTAAACCCAGTCGAGTGTAGGTGAAGGAATATTAAATTGTGGTTATGCCCTGATTCCTTGTCATCAATCCTCTCGCTTGCTTCAGTAATGGGATCTCAACCATAGATGAGGCAAATTAAGAAAGCCAAGGTTTTACACACAACCCTAATTGCCAAGATTGTGTTCGACAATACCGATTAGTTTCCTTCGCCCTCTCAACTACTTCCTGCCCTGGAAAGTGCTGAACTGAATTAAAATCAGACACCACTCCAGATACAGAGAGAGGAAATCGCAGTTACAAGAGTGTCCCAGCCAATGACAATATATAGCCGATTGGAAATAGTGAGTGTGTGCAGACAGACAATCAATAAACCTGCAAGAAACTCCCACAAGGGTGACTTCCCCGGATGATGTTTGTTATTCATCCGCTGCTAGAGCCATAAAGCATCACGACAAGAGCAGTGAGGATAAAAAGTTAAAGTACCTGCAGTGAAGTTGTAACTTGCTGAAAATCCCACGGCTTCCAGTTCACCATCCGTTACAAATTTTATCCACAGATATCGGCCGCTACTCCTGATATCAGGCGGGCTGTGCTGGCCGCAGTACCGTCCCAGAATCGGAGAGAAGCCAAAGGGTCCATCCCGAACCTCGATGTTGTCAAATTTACATTCCCAAGAGGACTCGATTGAATAATTCTCCTCAAAGTGTAGATCAATACACTGCCTTGGTGGTGCTGGAAGACACAATGAAAATAATTACCACCCGGCACAGCAGGGGGGGGGCGATACTAGTCATGCTTTCACTGATGAACGCTCAACTTGTTTCATTATCAGCACGCCCTCACGCTCAATACCTCCAACCCCGGCTGTTTGTCAATTCATCTCCCAAACACCAAGCTGTGAAAGTGATTAGCCTCTACATTTTGTGATTATCTGATCCATCTAATAATATCTCATAACGTTAAAAACACCAGCTGGTTTAATGAGCTGTTTGATCGCTCTCTAAGAAGTTACTGTGGGATTGTTTTTAGGGAACCAATGTATTTACCTTCGAGGATGTAAACACACTCTGTAGTCGGAGGGTATTTGTTTGGGTAATTGGGAGAAGTGAAGATCCCTCCTTCTGCTTCCTTCACCCACGTTCCACATTGACCTGCAGGCTTCACACCCGAGTTGTTCTTCGCTATTCAGCAAAGAGAAAAGCAGAAAGTGAGAGATTAAAGCCGTGGAAAGAGCATGCGTAAGCAGTAAAGAAAGACGTTTTGGGATGCAGATTACCTGCTGTATCCTTCCTTGTTGCCCCAGACAACCCGAGTATGAGAAGACTTGCAACAACTGTAAGAAGAGAAAGACAAATACATTATGAGGGACAACTGAGGCGTGCTATTTTTCTGTGTTATTTCCCACAGTGTGTTAACATTTGTTGTGCTTGAGTTCAGCTAAACGTAGGGTTGAGTCAGTAGGGAACACATTTCATGATCAGCGGTGTGCTCGACCTTCTGCCCCAAAAAGCACACAATACCTAACAATAGCCATAACAGCATCTGTTGTGTACAAAATGGCTGAAAGAATCCAAATAGCACATAAAATAACTAGGCCTTTAGTGTAAAAACAAATAAACAGAAGGACTGCTTTGAAATGAATCAGGATATAACCCTTTTAATTCGTTTGTATATAAAAAATAACTAAAGAAGTACCTAAAAATGACACAAACAAATATTGGAATAATACAAATATAATTCAAAATAAATAATAAAACATAAACAATGAGAGAAGTAACAACAGAAATGTAATTACAAATACTTTTAATATATCTAAAATAACCCAAAGTACTACAAAATGAATAAATACCAAAAATCGATTCTGTGAGACGAATGTTGACTATAAACACATGCAATCCCCACAGCTTATTGAACATCATTCCCTCCCAAAATAATGTCCCCTGAAGCCCTCCAAGAACTTGGTGACCTTCAGTTTACAGGTTGCAGTGAGTCAGTGCATGCCGTCATGATATTACTTTCATCAGCATGCTCTTATTCTGACTTTAAGCTGTTGCTCTGTATTTAATGAAAAGATTACTTCTCTCTCGTTAGGGTACAAGCAATCAGATCTTAATGAGCACTGCTTGTTGATCTGCTGCAGTCTTACCGTGATGGAAGCTGTGCCCATGTACCATGTCTGTTCCTTTCACAAGCGGCTTCAGACTCAACTAATTCCATTTAGATTTAGGAATACTTGAAGAGAGAAATAAGAGATTGAGTTGAGAGTTTCTGAAAATTCACTCCGGGAAACCGCTCGTACCATGCAACCTTCCGGGGGGGAAATGTACTCCTTATTAAAATCTTTAAGGGGAAATAAGAAAGGTCCTCGCAGATGAACTAATCACCAGTTTCATATAAAACCAAAAACAGTTCTAAACACTCGCCCGATTTCCATCCAAGCGTTTCTAATTCCCGTTGGTGCTTTTGATGCACTGAAATGATTAATAGTCCCGTCATCAGCCCTTCTCTAATTGCTCCACCTTTGCAATCTTCTTTGGGAAAATATCAGCCTGGTTTGGTCCCTGTGTCAGGAGAGGGGGTCCTTCACCGCGCATCGCTCATCTCTGCAGCCGTCCCTCCACTCTAGCGCTGCGTAAAATCCACTGGAAAACACCGGGTACCCAAACCGAAAAAGAACGAAATTAAGTGTGTTTTCCTCTGGGTTTTATTTGTAGCTCCAGGTCTGAGTGCGTCCCTCTCTCTTCCCGGCTTCTTCCAACTGGAGGAGAGTCCTCGCGGAAAGCAAAGAGTCAATGTGTGATCTCCCTCCTCCCTCGTTCACTGCCGGCCAATGCGCCACCAGCCGCACGCACTTCTGAGGCACGCACTGGAAACTTCTCCTGCACTTCCTCAACACACACACACACACACACACACACACACACACACACACACACACACACACACACACACACACACACACACACACACACACACACACACACACACACACACACACACACACACACACACACACACACACACACACACACACACACACACACGCACACACACACACATACCATGTATATATAACTTCAGGGGACATTACATTGACTTACATGCATTTCCTGGAGACTTATCCTAACCTTAACCATAACCAACACATGCCTTACCCTTAACCTAACCCTAACCAAGTCTTCACCCTAAAATTAATGATTCCCCTCCATTTTGTCCCCATAAGGGAAGCCAGTCCCCACACGTGACTATGTAAACAGATGTAGGTCCCCACAAGTATAGTAATGCTAGACCACACATACACACACACACACACACACACACACACACACACACACACACACACGCACGCACACGCACACACACACACACCGGAGTAGAGAAGGACACGCTCGTGTGTGCGCAGCAGCAGAATGCATTGCAACTCGTGGAGAAATGCCGCGCAATGGAAATGGAAAGGTAAGCAGAAAAAGGCAATGAGATATGAAATGGAATAAACAAACACACGCTAATCACATGTCAGAGTTCTATCAGCGAGATCAAACATGAGAAAGGCTGCAGAATGAAATGAAGTGGGGGAGAAATAGGAAGCACCAAAGCATGCTTTTCATCCTGATCCTGCTCATTACCAGCTTTGATCCGGTTAAAATCAACTAAAACTCAAACCTGAACGAAACACTTAATCTTTCACTTTATTAACAACATTCAACATCAACACATCTAGAGATGCATGGTGTTCACACAACAAGAAGAGGATGGCAAAATATATTAAAAGGGACCTAAAGCCGGCAGACCAAAGTAGTCGAGTAAAATGTACAATTGACCCTCAATTCTCAAGCAAAGTAGCCTTTCCTTAAAGTGGACCTATCATGCTATATTGGAAAACATATATTGTAGGGCCATACATACAAAACATGTCTGTGAAGTTTTTTGCTTAATATACCAAACAGATCACCCGTTGCAGCCACGCCTCATACTGCTCATACCCCTCTTTTGCAGCCCTGTTAGAGAAACGCAGATCTTGGGTCCTTATCTTGAAAAAAAAAAAGAGGAGGCGGGGCTAATGCCTGATCAGAATTCTACCAGAGATAAAGTTAAATTCTGTTGTGATAAAACGCCATCCTGTTTAAACCCCATTAAGGATTATTTCTGAAACAGTATGGAGCTCAAATGCTTTTTCTCTTGCAGGTTTATCACAAGGTGAGTTCCTTTTTTTATTTCCTGCTTTTTAAACACATGTGCTCTCCAGTACAGGTTAGCTCTGAGTGTTAGCGAGGCTTGCTAATATAAACAAAGACGAGATTACGTCCAAAACACGTCAGGCATTGTTTCTGATAGCAACTTTATGTGGGTCCGCTGACGATTTGACGTCAGATCGGCAGCAAATCTGTATCCGCTCGTTGTTCCTCTGTTTTTAAAAGATTTGGGTACGGAGGAAAAGAGAGAGGGTTTTATTTTCTGACGCTGCGTGAGTTCCCCGACGCACCGGGGACACATGGTTATGTATAAAAGACATAAAAAGTGCATTTTGCATGATAGGTCCCCTTTAAGTTGTACTTAAGCAGAGTACGTGGGTAAATGTACTTACGGCCCGTCCACACGGCGGCGTGCGTTGAAGCTTCAACGCTTCTTCCCATTCACTTTGAATGGGGTGACGTCACGCTTTGCCGAACTGCATTGTGGTTCCGTCGCTTTGCTCGCGTTACTCGCTTCAAAAGTTGAGAAAAGTTCAACTTTTGAAGCTTCGATGGAAGCGTCAGCCAATCAAATCATATGCCAGTACAAGCTCTAGCCAATCAAACCGCGTGCTTGTGTGTCCGGGGGCGGGAGATTCATGTGATTGGTTGTTGGTCGCACGCCAGACACGCCCACCGGCAAGCTTCAACGCGACGCTGCCGTGTGGACGCTGCGTAATTGTACGCAGAAAGGCAGAAAGTTACTTTTTCTCAAACCAAAGTAACCTTGCCCTAAAGTCTTTGTTGTATTTGAGTGGTACCTATAAAAGACAGCCAATCACTTCAAGGTTATCATCCTTACCTCTCCATGTTTACAAAAAGACAGACAGGTAAAGTGAAGAAGCCATTTTCCTCCCTTTTATTCCTCAGAAAAGTGAGAAAGACCCATTTCCTTCCTTCCTTCCGTGTGTGTGTGTGTGTGTGTGTGTGTGTGTGTGTGTGTGTGCGTGCGTGTGTGTGTGTGCGTGCGTGTGCGTGTTGTGTAGCGGCTCTCACACCTGATGACAGAGCTGATTAGAGCCCAGGGACAAGTCAGACACTCCGGATCCCAAAAATAGTCTTGGCATCCAGCGGACAATGTCCATCTTCAGATGCTGCAGAGTGTCTTGGACCCGCTCCCCTTCAGTGTGCATGTTAATGTTCATAGTGGACAATTTGGATCGGCTTTAAATATACTTTTAATAAACCGGCCTCATCTTTTTGTGACGTTATGCCCACTGAGTACAAGGACCCTCTTAAGATGGAGAGATAAACACTCTAACGTCCTCCTCTTAATTACATCCGCTCCCAGAGATTGGCCCGTGCTCACTGCTGTAAAAGTGTTTTTACAGCAGGTAATGCATATATTTCAAGAGACAAGCTGACTTTGAGAATACGCGTGGGAGTGGGAAATCTCAGAACTCTTTTCAACTAATAGCTCCTTCTAATCTGTTATACAGAGTGATTTAATGGACCTGGGATTCAGTCCAACTCAAAACAGAACTGAAGCTATTCGCCAGTCTCTTTCTTGCAATCAGCTGCCAGGAAGCCCACAGTCTGAATGGCTCCTCGGATATTTCATGGCTGAAAAGAATTCAAAATGTCAATTTCTCTGCAAAGCCTATTATAGATCTTCCAGTCTGAGGGGATGTCATTAATATCTGCAGCAACATACAATGCAGAGAGTTTGTTATTGATCAACAGAGGTGCCTCACAACTTTATAAGCAGCACACCGCACGTTTCTGATGGGTAAACTCGGAGATAAGACAGCAGCGCGATATGGGAATTATTCAAATGAGGCTTATCGCGCCCACTGTATGCAACAGTAGCCCTGGAGAATTTACCAGCAGCCTCTGGTTTCGCTCATGTATTAACTGTCTGTTTGACTGAAAGGCGCCGAGGCATCGCCGAGAAATAATTCATTCGACAGCAGCCTCAAAGTCGGACGTTTTTAATTAAGGAGGTCTATCGTTTGGCCGGAGATAACTGTTGTGCTGTGTCGGCCGAACAGAACATTTGTAATTGTAATCAGTTTAGGGAAATGGGCGCCGGACGTTTAAAATGCAGCGCAAACGACTACACACGGGCTGGTATATCAATACGTTAAACATCCACAGCTCCGTTTGCTGCTTTATATTCACTGAAAGTGCACATATTGTGCTCAATTTAAGTTTCATACGTGTGCTTTTGGTAATAGAACATGGTTTCAAGCTTTAATCTTCTAAAAGTTGTTTATTAAAATTGTTTTTATCAACTGTGTTCATTTTTTTGTTAAAGGCTCCATTTTCTCTTTAAGAACCCCGCCGCAAAATGCTCTGCTCTGATTGGCTCGTAGGAAAAATATGGCACCCCTCTGCAGAGGTAGCTCTCAGGGTTGGATAAGATGGCGTTGTTTTTCAAAGCAACTATTCTCTATATCTTGCCAATGTCCCACTCGGGGACTTAAAGGTTGGGGTAGGTAAGTTTGAGAAACCGGCTCGAGATACACTTTTTGTTATATTCCATGGAATGCTCTTAACATCCCGATAGCAATGAATATCTGAAGTGCTTTGACAAAAAATACATTAAAAAAAAGCCATCTGTGGAAGCCGTGGCGCTGTAAAAAGCACGACCAATCATCTGAGCCGGCTAAAGTAACTGGATGGCCTACCTGCCTGTCAGCCTTCCTTCGGGGCACAAACTGACACGATGGGCTCATAAGAACTCAGATGCTCGATTTCGTTGCTTTGTAATATTCTTTATTTTAAAGAATACAAAGCTTTTCAATAATAACTTCTAGGATCTACTAGGACTCTCCATAGAATCACTAGGTTCGACTAGGTAATGCAAAAACAGGTCTCTGGTAAACAGGCATGGATATGACGAAAAGACAAGACGAACCAACACAAGACAAAGGGAGAGAAGGACTATACACACACACACACACACACACACACACACACACACACACACACACACACACACACACACACACACACACACACACACACACACACACACCACACACACACACACACACACACACACACACACACACACACACACACACACACACACACACACACACACACACACACACACACACACACACACACACACACACACACACACACACACACACACACACACACACACACACACACACACACACACACACACACACACACACACACACACACACACACACACACACACACACACACACACACACACAGGGGCGGGAACAACAATCAGTCTAAGAGGTGACACACATGGACAGGAAGTGCAGACACCTGGAAAGAGAGGGTAGAGTCATTAAAATAAGACAGATGGACAAACACTAAAAACACAACAACTAACAGGATACTAGCGCTAAAACCTTACACAAACTTATCTCGTGCCCTCATTGGTCATGTGCGCGTTCGTGTGTGTTGGAGGAGGGGCTCTGTAAGGAAGTGGCAGATTTGTTCCGGCTGTGTATTTTAAAATTCTCGCGATCTCGAGCTGGTTTCTCCAAAATTACCTACCCCACCTTTAAGATGTGCTGCCAAATTACTTTTTGGCAATTTTCATATCTGTATCTCCTGAATCTGAAATGCATAAGATATGTTTGAATGTATCACCATGCAAATCACCACTCATTAGCTGGTAAAGCTTTGCCACTTTGCAAACTAACAGTTACACAAAATGGATCGTGACTTACGAGACAATCCTGCGTCAGTAATATCTGTAAAGATTCAACTGAAACCCTGAATACATTTGGACTCATAATTGAACTCCAGATAACAGTGGTGTTACACATATTAACAGCCCAGTGGATCTTCTTCTCTATCTCTTTAAATGTATGATTAGAAGTTAAATAAAGAACATCTGATTGTCTTGTTGAATCTTGTGTTTTCTGACGGCATACAAAACTGTTACGATTGGGTGAAGCAGGTAGGACTCAAATGCAGAATTTAACGAAAAGCGAGCTTTATTAAATAATAAAAGCTGTGGCAAAAAAGGCAGTATCCAAAGTATCCAAAACAAACGAGCAGCAGAAGGAACACAGACCGTGGAATAACATGGAGGGGAAACAATGAACCGACATGGAAGACTAAATACACAGAAGGGTAATCACAGGACAAGACACAGCTGGGCAGGGGAGGGAGAAACACGAGGGCAACAGGTGAACACAATGAGACAATCAGACACACCAGGGAAACTAACGACAGGGAGGAGGACCAGAGAAAACACCGAATGAACAGACTTACAAAACCCATAACCAGACAGACAACACTAACACCGTAACATAAACCTGGGAGTGTGACAAAAACACTGACTGGTTTGTCAGTTATTATAATTTGTTGATTGGTTAGGGTTATGCACAAGCATTAAAGAAAGGGTTTTCCATGACTGCTCATTTCCCAGCTTTGACTTCACGCCAACAGTTTCTCTGCTTCTCTTTCAAACACCAAGACTCATAAGCTTCACTTGCAGAATACCAGTCAGAGGAAGTATATTTCCCCGCAGCATATCCAAAACAGCAAGTCATTCATGATTGCATCGTGCTCACTTGGCACAGAGCTGATGAGTGAGTCCAGCCTCACTTTGTGTCATTGTTTGTCAGAGTAACAGGGGACAGCGCTGGAGTGGATAAACACTTTGGCTAATTCCTGCTGCGCGCTGGGACTCAAATTAACCTTATTAGCGATGCATTGAGCACTGACAGTGTGTTGGCCTAAAAAAACACCATTTATTTGTCATTCAAGGCGCCTCGTAGTTCATTAAGCAGGACACAAATTACAAGGAAAGGTCGCTTCACCACGGAGCTCTTTATGCTATGTTGGCTGTCTGGGTCTCTGGTGATAGATTCCCTTTATCAGGCCCAGCACCTGGAGCAGTTGGGAACATACACTGAACAAAAATATAAACGCAACACTTTTGTTTTTGCTCCCATTTCTCATGAGATGAACTCAAAGACCTAAAACATTTTCTAAATACACAAAATAACCATTTATCTCAAATATTGTTCACAAATCTGAAAAAATCTGTGATAGTGAGCACTTCTCCTTTGCCGAGATAATCCATCCCACCTCACAGGTGTGGCATATCAAGATGCTGATTAGACAGCATGATTATTGCACAGGTGTGCCTTAGGCTGGCCACAATAAAAGGCCATTCTGAAACGTGCAGTTTTGCTTTATTGGGGGGGTCCGAAAACCAGTCAGTATCTGGTGTGAGGGGTAGGGGTAGGGTTAGGGTTAGGGTTAGGGTAATGTTGTGAATCGAGTGGCCCATGGTGGTGGTGGGGTTATGGTATGGGCAGGCGTATGTAATGGACGACGAACACAGGCCACTCGATTCACAACATTACCCTACCCCTACCCCTCACACCAGATACTGACTGGTTTTCGGACCCCCTCAGACCCCCCCAATAAAGCAAAAATGCACATTTCAGAGTGGCCTTTTATTGTGGCCAGCCTAAGGCTCACCTGTGCAATAATCATGCTGTCTAATCAGCATCTTGATATGCCACACCTGTGAGGTGGGATGGATTATCTCGGCAAAGGAGAAGTGCTCACTATCACAGATTCTTTCAGATTTTTGAACAATATTTGAGAGAAATGGTTATTTTGTGTTTATAGAAAATGTTTTAGATCTTTGAGTTCATCTCATGAAAAATGGGAGCAAAAACAAAAGTGTTGCGTTTATATTTTTGTTTAGTGTAAGTCCATCAGATGAAAGCACATACACTACCTGTGGCTTGTGTTGAGGTGCCTTTGTTAGTTTGCACTGCAGCATGCCATTATAAACCCCGTTCAAAATGACACGGTTAAAGGAAACCGAAAAGGAAAAATGTAACGTTTTGAACTATTGTTGGAAAAAAGATATCCAATCCAATCCAACTTTATTTATATAGCACACTAATGTAAAAGCAAGAGACATTAAAACCATACTTATAGCCACAGACTGATTGACCGGTTGTAACTTTAAGACTATATAAAAATACATATATAAATATTTAATATATATAAAATAACGTATTATATTACATTACTGCCTCTGCATTGGATTATTATCAGATAGGGTAATAACTTCATAATTAACTACGTCTGAAAGCAGAAGTCTAGGGGAAATAATTGCAAGTTTGTCAGTGAGAATGTCACAAAATGATTTAAAAAGAAAAGCCAAATTCTGGGGGGAAAAGGTAACATTTCAGATGCATTGTGGGATATGTAGTTTATGGGCAACGTGCTTCTGTAAATCGGCCTGCAACTGTATAATAAACATATTATATTCTTTGCAAGCTCTTGTGGGGCCACAGAAAATGAAATCACAGGCCGGATTTGGCCCCCGGGGCTTGAGTTTGACACCCCTGCTATAGCTAAAGTACCACAGAGCACTAAGCACAAAAAAGCCCAGCAAATGATCAAAGGTGGATCCATTTAACTGTATTGCACTTCTACATAAACATGTTGAATTGTGCACAGACATTGTCCTAAGTGTTTTGAAATATTTTGAAATCTGTGATTTGAATGAATCTGTGATTTAATGCTTGCATGTAATGGCGTAGTATCTCCTTTGAACATGCAAGAACAAGGAGGTTTCTAAGTATAATTGTTTTCCTCGCTGTAATTACTTTACAATGACTGTAACCCTATGATTAAAGGTCATGTCTCTCTTCTCTTTAAGTCCCATCCTCTTCATTACAGTTCTAGAACACAGAGAAGGTCAGATGTGCTTTAATACCTGCAAGCACACACTATTACACTTACAGATGGAGGCAACATCTGTGACATTTAGGTGAGGAATGGAAAATGAACCGCACACAATGCATAATTTAGATCAGATGCATTACTTTCAATAGAGAACATAATACTGCATAGATATCTGGTACACATGCACAGTCTGAACAAAACGCTGACATCTGTAAGCGTTGCAAAATGACTGAAATCACACTTTGCAAGATAAACTCCAAATGTTTGATTCTAGCATACTTTCTTTTGAGGAATTCAAAGCGCTCGATGCTAATTTTCACTTTGAGCTGCTCCACATTCATCTCTCTCGTCTCCTCGATGCTGCAACTCATCTGTCAATCACTGTGGCGTTATCCATCCAGCAATTAATCTGAGCCCAAGAGGGGCCGCTGCACTGTCTGTGAACCTGAGCGTCGGCTGCATTTCTGCGTCTGCACATTTCTGCTGAGTAGTTCTACGAGGGGGCGATTTAAAAAACACTTTTCAGCAAACTTCTTGTTCCTGCATGTCTGTTACTTCTCCCCCTCCTCTCTCCATATGAAATGGCTGCCTCGCCGGTGTTGTCGTGGTTTCCTTCCTTGTTTTTCTTTCAAGCCACTCAACTTTCTTGATAAGGCTTATATAACTTGATAACTTAAAGGGTAATTGGACGGTTAAAAACTGTTCCTTGACGGCGTCTTTCCACCCATCACTGTCACTTTAGCGCAGGCGCCGTGGGAATTGTAGTATTTTATAGTGTGTTGACAACAGACGTCACAATTTGGTGGCCTTTCTTATCAAAACAAAATACTGGCTCTAACAAGTGTCCTGGTCCAACATACACTCTGTAATATGCTCTTTGCATGAAGCCTCCGCGTTCAACTGACTGTGTAATTCGTCATTAGTAGTTCTACGAGAGGGCGATTTTAAAAACACTTTTCAGCAAACTTCCTGTTCCTACATGTGTGTTACTTCTTCCCCTCCTCTCCATATGATATGGCATCAAGGAAACTTCACAGGAGTCTTGGTCCAACATACACTGTGCAATCTGCTCTGTGCATGAAGCCCCCGCGTTAAACTGACTGTGTAATTCGTCATTTGACCTCATTAGCCACTTGGTAGGGGGGTGGGAGGTGATGCTATAGACCCTGTGGAGTGACACTCTGTGGGCCTTAACACCCCTAGTGAAGAGTCACCAATGTCAGCAACACACATATTTCTTTCTTGGATGGAGGTTTGGGGAGTGAAGCCAGAATCACTGCCCACACAGACTCAGCCCTCTGTTTGTTTACAGCATCCAATAAGTGCAAAGATATGCTGCATCTAATCAATGAAATGTGCTCTCATTACCAAAGCCTTGGCAAGTCAAGGTTTGTCATTGTTTATTTAGTTGTGTAGCGTTTAAGGCAGTGGTCACCAACCAGTGTGGTGCGGGTAGATCGTGGGTAGATTACGCACCCATTTTTTTTTTAATAACGTTTTTAGATGTAAGCCTATCATCCACCACCCGGTTAGCAGGTGCCCCTTGATTGACGTGTCATTGAGACATTCCCTGTCGCTCCCGAAAATAATAGACTGACTTCAAGTGATGCTGCATATTTTTGAACTCACTGCACAGATGGTACAGACTACATACTGATGTGACAACAAGTCTGCAGACAGACGGCAGGCTGCGTGTTTTCTGAATGGAGATCGGCTAAGCTAACGTTGTATATGCTCCGTCCAAACTCACAACAATGGCCTACAGACATAAATAAAGCAGCGACTGTATTCTCCATGACACAGACAGTCTGTGGTTTCACTTTTGTCCAGTTTCTGAACAGATATGAGGAGCTGTGAGCTCTGAGGGCTAACAGCTGACCGCTGATGTTTTGGTTTTCTGATTCAACGTGACGGCAGGCTGAGATCCTCACCGCTGATTGGCTACCGCGCGAATGCGTCACTCGCATCAACCGCCTCTGTCCGTTTCTTTGCATTGACTTCATGGGACGGGTGGCGCAGTGGTCTGTGCGTTTGATCATCAGATCAAGGGGGCGTTGGGGAACTCCAGTTCCAAACCCGCTCCCGCCCCACTGCGTCAGGCCGTTGTGTCCTTGAAGACACTTCACCTGAATTTGCTCCTGTGGGTATTGTCCACAGTAGATGACCATTACATGTATGTATGATCTGTATGTGTAATGTGTATTTGTAAAGCGCTTTGAGAGTCATTGATAAAGTGCTATAATAAATATAAGGATTATTATTATTATGTCATCGCGCTGCCCCCAAAAGTCACATCGCGTCCCGTGTGAACGCACCAATGGTTTCTACACGGATAAATAATGTTGTTAGAATTTGTAAGAATTGTGTTAAAATAACTAGTTTCATGTTAATGTTAAATGTTGCACTTGGATGAAGCTTCAGTGGATAAGCCTCACGGTTAAAATGGCACAAAGCCAAATGCTCACTGCAAGATGTTATTTCTTTGTTGTTGTCAAGAAAATAATGTAGGCCTACTCATTCACTCAAACGGAAAATAAGCGACATACATTTATATTAGGATTGTAATGAAGGAATGAATGAAACTTAAAATGATAGGTATGATGTAAATATATATATCCTTTTTGACATGTTATGTTGTGTTCTTGGTTTAATGAAATTGGAAGTTGCACCAAATGATTTGATGTAATTCAGATGCAATTAGCCGACATAAAAGGCCTCAAATTGGAGGTACTGTCTGGGCTGTCCTTTTCACTCTATTCTGCAATAGGTAGATCTCGCCTTTCACCAAGGGGAGGGGATCTTGGGCTTGAAAAGGTTGGTGGCCCCTGGTTTAAGGTAATCTTTAGACGTACAGTAAATCCTTTCTTGTCGCACTGCTGTTGGCTTGGAAAAAGAACACTCAAGTATATTCAAGTACCAAAGAAAAATTACAATAAACTGAATCCAATCATAGCTTAGCAACCAGAAGTAGCACAGCAGGCCTGTTGAGCTTTTTCCTGCATGCCATGTGGCAAACAAAACTCCACCTTTTGGCCATTACAAGACAGGCAGAAAGAGCCAAAGTGTAAGGTTGAGCTCAATTCAAAAGATACCACCTTTAACTTGCAATAATATATGTTGAGGGGGGCTAAGAAGTGGCAGTGTATTACCAGAAATAAGAGTAATGTAAAATGCAGAGTTCGTATGCAGCTATCAATGATTTGAGACAATATATACGGATACATCTGCGTTAAGTTGTTTTTATGTCTATATTGAACTTTGAGTTAGTGCTGAGGGTGTCTCTGCTGCTGGAGGAACATCTTGTCCAAAAGCAGATACTTTAAATACAGGAAGTAACCAATCAGACTGTACCAAGTATCTGCCAAATCATGGGGGGGATTGGGACTCATGGTTGGGAGATAAATATCATAGAAACTGTTCGTGTTCATTTGTTAACTTTATGTTGAGGCCATTCAATTAATTGTAAGTATACAATCACAAGACACTATGGAGACGTGTATCTATCTGCTATCTGAAGCTTGAGAATAGAGTCCCAGACAATAAAAAGGAAGTATAAGAGAGACTACAGAAACATGAACAACACATAAACATCTAACACTAACCAAACTCCCTTAAAATCCCTAAATAACCACAGAATTCTGCTGACATAAAGCTTCTTTATTCACACTTCCTGCGATAGTGTAAAAGACGTGTTAAAGGAATCCCGCTGCACACACAGATCTAGTTTCCGCTGTGAAGCCAGTGGGGCTCTGTGTAAGTGAGATGACCTTTTATAGTAACCCCTATGTTTGAAGACCCCCTGCTGAGATCATCTCACCCTGAAAACCCCTGCTCAGAGTCCACTTTATCAGCTACCTCCGTGTTTGTGCACGCTGCGTCTCAGTCGCTTGAACTGAAAGTAATGTCGTTGCTCTTGAAAGTACCACAATGTGGGAGAAAGTCAGGAGTATACGATGTTGGTGGTGAAGAATGCAAAGTCAGGTTGGTAAATGTATTCCAGCACACTGTGCAAACTGCATTGAGTACTTTTTCAGTAACTTTGGCTTCTCCTCTGAAGCTGAGAGAGTCATAACCTACTCATTGATATATGAAGTCATATCATGTGTGTTATAACGGGAGAACAGATTGTGTCTAAGTGAAAGGCGAAAGTTTTGAAGTTGATTTTAACAAGGAGAATATCTGTTACAACCCGCCCTCTACTTAATGGTAGAGACTCGTTGGGGAGAACCGCAACATAGAAAACAACACAGCAAACACGCAGCATTTAACGGTGTTCATTTATTGCTACCTCCGTACTTACATGGCCAACCGGCAAATGACAATACACTGGAGGACAGGAAACAAACAAAAGGACAAAGGGGGCCTGGGCCAGCCACACCACGGGCCGTAGGACCCAGAGCTTCCCTCCGCTACCCAGAAACCTAACAAGTCCCTGCGGGAGGAAACAAAGCCGCGAAAAAACCTAAACTACCTGTTCCTCCAGAGTACATAGGATACAGACACAATAAATCTACAGATCCTGAAGCAGAAGAAGGAGGACACCACGAACAACCTCCTCTGGCGTCAAGAATGGGGAAAACAGCTCTTCTCCTCCAGCTTCTGCTTTTCAAGTCCCCAGCTGAACGTAATTGGGACACCTGGGGGAGGCGGAGCCAGGGGCGGACCAGGTGTGTCTGTGCAGCAGGGAGACAGAGAGAGACAAACAGGAGAGGAGCACGTAACAATATCTGAAATGACGCAGAGGAGGCGCTGAGAAACACATTTAGTGATGACGTGATGTTATCTTTGGTAAAAGCACCTTTTTTTCTGATGAATAACCATAACTGCCAGATATGCATTTCACTGCTGATGTCAAAAAGTGTTCATGCATGCACGCAAGAATAAAAGGAAATGCATTCATCCATCATGTTTGTTGGCAGGGACGTGCACAGACATTTGGAGGGGCTATTGCTCTATAGAAAAAGTGTTGCGGTCCATATCTCATTAACATATCTAATGCGGACAATTCTGTTGTAATGTAGTTTAACCATTGTAACTGCTGTGCCTTAAATAAACTCACTAATTAATGAAACCAGTTCAAGACGCATTATTCTTATTCTTATAATTCTTTATGAGCGCAGTAACGGTAAGGTATCTAATTACTTATTTATTTAGTATTCCATAACTTAATAACAGAGATGGTCAAACTAAAGTAGAGACATGGCAGAAGTCCTACGATGAAGCGGGGCAGTGAAGTGTTCTCCTGAGAGAGGGCGATCAAGAGAAGAGAGCGAGCGGTGAGGGAGTTTACGGAGCAGATGAAAAGACACAGAAAGACAGAAGCACAATAACAAGTATATTTAGGTGATTTTTTGTAAATAACCGACGGTGTCAAGAGGAAGTAAAGTCCCCTGGTTTGTCCCTTATACTCTAACTGCCATGAGAAAACTCAAAATCAAAGCATATTTAAAAAACGGGAACATTTCCAGGGACAGATTGACCCGAGGATTGGCCACCGAAGCCAGGCAGGCACATGATCACCATAGCCATATGAGGCCGGACCGGACTCGAGGGGCTTCCCTTTGCTTTTCAGCTGTCAGATTGTAAACAACGTCACGTGACTGGGGGCAGATGACAGCGCTGACAAGGTGTGTTTTATCGCAGCGAGACTCTACAATACTAATTGTGGGCTTATCATGTTTATTCGGCCACAACAGAAAAAAAGACGTTCGCTCTCTCCAGAGGGGCAGGTCAGCCAACAAGTTCAAAAGGGCCGTTGCCCGGGCAACATTAGCCCGTACCTGTGCACGTCCCTGTTTGTTGGTGTCTTTTTAATTAACCACCGAGTCCAACTTTCACACTGTGTCCCCTTAAAAATAACATCCCTATGCATTGACACATGAATGTAGTGATTTGTTTTGAAGGATTGCTGCTTCCTAATGACTCTCAGTTTGGCGGCAGGTAGTGATGTACAAACAGTAAATGCATCCACTGCGCTCTAAAATGGATTTTGTTAATGCATTTTTTTCTAACTCACAAAAACAAACAGGGCATGGCAACATATGGATCCATGAGTGAATCACAGGCCTGTGAACGTGTTGCAATATGGCGGGTAAATAATTCATCTGCTGCTGCCATGTTGCTCTAATCTCAAACCATGTTCACTTCATGAGAGGCTGAATTATTTCCCCTCTGATCTCTCCTCTGAATTTACTGCTTGCTTTTACATTTCTTCTACATGCGGTCGTTCAGTGTGAATAATAGCGGTGATTACATATATAAAAAAACATTAATCCAGTGTCTAATGTCATTAAGTGTAATGAATGGCTCACATTGACTGTGTGGTCAACATTTGAGCCTGCAGCAGCTTTGTTAAAGACTTACATCATAAAAAAGTCATTATTAAAAAACTGTTATGGTTTATAGCACGTTCTTGTTAACAATGTGAGGACATTATATCTAATCATAATAAATAGTTGTATGTATAGATTTCTTTGTTAACTTCATTGCTTCCTGGCCTGTTGGTGTTATCTCACACAGCAGAGGAGATGGGAAAGAGGAGGAAATACAAGGTGAGGAAGTGGGGGAGGGGGAGAGATGATTAATGGTGACTGTGGAGAAGATGGCCAAGGTGGTTCGAGAAATTAACAGAGGCTTAGCCAGCAGCAGACCACAGGGAGGGAGTCTCTCTCTCACACACACACACTCACACACACTCACACACACACACACACACTCACACACACACACACACACACACACACACACACACACACACACACACACACACACACACACACACACACACACACACACACACCACACACACACACACACACACACACACACACACACACACACACACACACACTGTAAGTAGTTCCTGAAAACTAGGGAGTCCTTTTGCTTAGGTTTGATCGTGTGGAGAAATCCAAGTCTTATTGCTTTTTCATATTGAGATGTAATGAGCCTTGGGGAGATGTGTGATAATGCAGATTTTCCACTGACATTATACACATTCACATATTATTAAGATAATTCACCCTTGAATTATGTTTTCATTTCGGACCCTTTTGTACTGTTTGGGTCAAATTGACATGGCACATTATTTTAAAAGAAAAAGAAAAATACAATCCCTTACATGAGCTGTCTTCATCTAAATTCCAACAATACACTGTGCTAGATCACATTTACACATGTTAGTGAAACATTTTGTTGAAAGAATCCTCCATAATAAAGACGTTGGTTGCATTTGATGCTTATCTAGAAATGCAATAAGGTTTATATTATATATAATGTTAGTGCTGCAAACATTAGCGAGAGATGTCAGTTTGCAAATATGCTTTCTAAAATACTGGAGTCCCTCTCTGTATTTAATACGAGTCTTCTTGACGGTTAGATTTAATGACCCTAATGTAAAAACTGCACTTCCCTTGGAGACGTTTCAAGGCACCGAAGCTCCAAATCAATTGAAATAATCAACTAATTGAAAAGGACAAACAATCAATGAGGACAGAAATCCCTTATAGTCGCCTTTGGGACAATCAATAGATGTAATTGTGCTGCGAGCCACACATTTCTGCTGTTTTAATCTTTTTCTTTGTCATGCATTCACACAGAGCTCATCAGGGGAAAGTGCTGAGTCAGGAACAGATAGGATGTCTGCTCGTTAATACAAGACATTCATTGCGAGACTTCTCTGACACGAGAACAAAACGTTTATGTGCATGGTAAAACCCACAAATCTAACAACTAATGAACATCTGAGCAATTAAGTGGAAAATATTTGTAATCATGCTTTTAATTTAGGAAATAAATCACTTCACTCGGACAATGGCAGCTCAGGGGCCTCATTTAAAAAGGGATATAGGCCTACGCTAAAAAAAAATGGCGTACGCCAGTTTCTACGCCTTGTTTGAGATTTATAAAATATTAACTTGACGGGAAAACGTGCGGTCCTCCACGCAAACTGTAACCCATGCGTACGCACTAAGCACAAAAATGGGAGAGACGAGAAACTGCGACACCGTTGGCAGAAGGAAGAATGGAGAGAAATATGTGGAAATAATACTATAAATAAAATGTTACCTCTCATTTATCATGAAGAATTCATTTTCAAACATTGATTAAAGCCAATCTTAAAATGATTAAACAAACGCCTGTTTGAGACTCCTCAGTGCACACAAACACATAACTTGGAGAAATAAATAAATACGGATATGTTATTTAAAACCATATGTTGTGTTAATGTTATGAAATGTTTTCTCATAAATGATGCGGTGAGCAGGAGGACAGAATTACGTCTAAACTGACGCCGTTTTGCATTTCTATAGGTTGTAGATACGAGCATGGTTTTATATACTATCATGTTTAATCGTGTTTTATGCCGTTTGCCAAGACTTGATAAGTCGCTCGTAAAACACAGGAGGTATGGAAACTAAGAACACCATATGTGGTCAATTGTACAGTAATATAACACAACACATTAGTTGTATTTCCTTTAACTGGTGGACAGAGATGGGGTCGTTACTAAAAAAAAGTAATATATTACATATTACTTAAAAAAGTTAGCTTCACCTTAGCATGTGTTCTTCGCAGGTGTTTGTTGAGGTTTGATTATGAATGATTTTAGTAAGTAACGAAGTAACGCGTGTCGGGGCAATGTTAGTAACTGTAGTGTGATTACTGAATTATAAAAGTAGCGCGTTACACTACTCCGTTACCGACAAAAGTAATATGATTACACTAACAACTCTGCTGGTGGATATGGTTGCTGCGGGGCGGGAGGGGTTGAGACGCACAGGCTGCAGCGGAGACGCTGCGCACAGCTGATCGACAGCTGGAACACAAACCACCAAATACAAAAACATAATTCAGATCCAGTCGTCATGACAACACTCCGGAGGGATTCCCCGATCATTGCTTACAGTCAGTCTCTCATCAAGGGGGGGTCTCCTGTCCCCGGTGCAAACACACTGCCTGAGGAAGGCTATGTGCATTTTTTTTTGTCATTAACCTTTTTCGGGCCATTTATTTATTTATTTTGGTGACGATCCGACCTCCATGCTGCTCCTCTGGTTCAAACTGCATCCACCAAACAATATGATTTATCTCCACCTCCCCAAAATAACCAAAATCTGACACGGTGTGAGATGTCTTTTTTAGCTGTTCTGTCGTCATTTCCTGCTATCTTCTTCATAAAGTCAGTCAGAATGAATTAATGGGCGTTTCTTTTACTGTTTATAGGCAAATATGGGCGTTACGTGAAGCCCGCAAAAGCTGCACCGCATTTCGAGTCGGTTGTGATTTATAAAAGGAAACCGGCGTAGGAAGTGCTGTACGCACTTTCCTCGCCGGTGCGCAATGAATCAGAGTCGGAAGATTTCTGTACCTATTTTTTGGATATCTACTACGTAAGCAACCTTCCCACGTGAATCCTACGCACAGCGTTATAAATGAGGCCCCAGGTCTTTGTTAATCTGACTGTAAAAGCTTTTTCACCTCTTAATTCATCTGTAAAGTGGATTTTATGTCAAATTACTTCAATCAAAGTTTATAGAGAAGAAGGAGGAAATATGACTTTCCTCTGATTATCAATAATTTCTCCTTGTTTCTTCTGTTAAGTAACACAACATTTCATATGTATTGGCGCACTAAAGTGTAATTTATTTACTATTCCAGTCTGATTTAAGGGTCGGTCCTAAAAGGTTATTTGTTAATTGCTGATTTCGGCTGTTTCTCCGTCCTTCATATTGACAGCTGAGGACCCAGGAGACGGCACGGTGGTCCCTGTGCTGCCTGACTGTAATTAAATGGTGTCACTGAAGACTGAATGTGTGCAGGAAGTTAAACACTGATAGATAGGTCAGCTCGCAGGACTCTGAGGGATTCTTTGTTACGTTTCTAATTAAATGTTAAGACATAGACCAGAGGTGTCAAACTCAAATACACAGGGTATAGTCGAGGGCCAGACTGGTTCAATGTTTATTGCAGAACTTATTGAAATGAATTTATTGCACATATTAAACCTGGAACTAACAAAGCTTAAATGATTGCCCTAACATTAAACATTAAATAATCAGTTGCATTCATTTCTTACGGCTCTATCTGCAGCTTCTCCAGAGTAATTTCTTATGAGTACATTTTCCCACAGGCCAACAACAGCTTCAACTATTCCCCTCAAAGAGAAAACCAAACATGCCCTGTTGTCGTGAGAGAGAAAGTGCAGAAGGAAACATCCATTAACTCAGTGTGCTGCTCTGTGATGCTAGCTCAGATACTTGGCATCTCATCTTGGGTGCAAGGTCATCAATGTTTGGGCTCAGGCTCTGAGCGGAGGAGACCCTCAGTATGGAGTGAAGGTGAGAGCAATATACCGGCGGGCCAGATCTAATAGGAATTAGAAAGGATCCTGCGGGCCGAAATTATATCCACCAAGGGCCTGATTTGGCCCCCGGGCCTTGAGTTTGACACGTGTGACATAGACAACCTGTTAACCGCTGCATTCGGGGCAAACAGCACATACGATTGCGTGTATTGGGGTTACAGATGGGGTCCAAAACTAGCAAGCCACATTAATGTCTGGGAGCAAATACATTTTATATGCTACACAAATACGGCCAGGATCCGTTGAATTTTCTGAATATTGGGTTGCAGATTAGAATGTTCCAAAGGGGGGTTCGTTCAGCATGAAACACTTGAAATAACTAAAGGAAAAAAGAAAGTAGAAAGGAAGTGAGGTCAAAGACATTTCTGCTAAAAGGTTAGCGATGATTGAGAGTCCGAGCTAACCATTTCAGACGTGTGTATCTCACACTGACTTTAATTCATGTACCTTTGTTATCTTTGCTTTTAAAGGAATGGTATGCTCATGACACTCATTTTTAAATAATTATCATCCGATAAAACAGACCAGTCTCTGTCAGTCTCTCTCTTCTTTTTTTTTAATCCGATGACATTATCAGTGATTTTAAACTGATTAATTACCGAAATAACATCAACACTGTGGGCGGCGCCATTTTACCGGACGTGACGTAAACCATGCGTTTGGTTTCGAGGACACGTTGATGTTCATGTTATTTACTGTAGTTACTCTCTTCAAATATGCCTCATTGTATCGCGAAACATTGCCACAATTCTGATAGGAACAATCCACGGAATGCTCGGTTCCATCTGTTGCCAAAAGGTAAGCGTAGGAAGTACGTTCGGAGGCAGTGGCTAGCGAAATGTGGCCGGCCCGAACCGAAAGATCCACAGGCGCATGTATGCAGCGAACATTTCAAGTTTCCGGACGACTACTCTGAGTATGATAAAACATAACATGGGATTTATTGAACAACCATTACTTAATGGAGATGCAGTACCATCGGTCTTTCTGGTGTCATCACCGACCAGGACACCAGTTCGGCCAGTTGAGAAATCGCCCTCTGCAAGTGTGAAGCGAGGAGGACCAGAAGTAGTGCTCGGAGTAAGAATAAGGTATGTTATGGCGCATTTCCATTGCAGCGGGTAGCCCCGTTTAAACGTCCTTTATCGTCCAGGCCAGGCCAGTTTTTGGTGGCCTTTCCATATAGCGTAGTACCGGCTAGTGGGTATTTCCCCCCAGTTTTCCGGCCCCATAAAATCGTGGTTCTAGGGCCAGGGACAACGAGGCTGAGTATGCTAAACTAGAGAGGGAATCGCTAGCAAGGGTGGTACTACATGCATACATATATGGTAATCAAAATCATTGTATCTACTAAGTAGTAATAAGTAGGCTCGAACCTGTATGGCTGAATTCCCCCTTCCAATCTCTTCATATTGCTCAAAACTTCGCCATGTTTTCGTGTGTTTACAAAGTGAACGCATGGATGACGTCACGACCAGGGGCGGACTGGCCATTGGGAATACCGGGAGTTTCCCCGGTGGGCCGGCGCTGTGTGTGGGCCGGAGGGCCAAATAAGTGTATATAAAAAAATAAATTAAAATTTTTTTTTTTTTTGCCTAAATCCTACCGGCCCACATTTGTAAGTGTTCCGGCCCAGCCCAGCCCAGTGGGGTGTGGCCAGGGTTGGGTTGTAACGGAATACATGTAACGGCGTTACGTAATCAGAATACAAAAATCAAGTAACTGTATTCAGCTCGCGTTACATTTGAAAAACTAGTAACCTGATTACAGTTACTTTCGTAAACCTGAAGTGAATACATTTTGGATTACTTATTGGAATTATTGGTGGAAAGATTTCCTCACAACATTTAATATCCATTACTAAAGGTACAGCCGAATCATCACAGCGCACAAAACCGCGCAGATGGACCAAAAAGGGGAGCGTTTGAAAAAAATGTGCGGGTCCGCTCAGTGAAACAATAACAACGTAACATGGAGGAACAAAAGTCTGCGTTTAAATCGTGTGTGTGTGTGTGGTTAAAACACATCAGCCACACCGCTCTTTAGCCTTTCTAATGATTCTGAAGGTAAACACAGTGAAAGGCGGTGCGCGCTCCTCTTCTCAGAGGCTGAGTTAACCCTCACGCTGCCTCCTGGTGCTGCAGAGATTTCATGAAGTGAAGGAGGTGTTCCTTCTATAAAACAGCTGCGAGCAGCAGATACTGTGAGAGTCACAGACATGAATACATGGATCAAGGCAGACTGTTGCACACACTCTCCTGTTTTGCCAATCCGGTGCTTAAACAAATATAGCTCTACACCCCTGGCCGAAATGTCCTTAAAATGAAGTCCGAGTTCGACATTTTAATTCATGTCCTGCCAACACTGGCAGGACAGAAAGCGACACGCCCTTTCTAAGCCATGTCCTCACATCCCAAGCTGCATGTCCGGTGCCTTGCTCAAGGGCACCACGGCAGGGCAGGAGGTGAACTGGGACCTCTCCAAGTAGAAGTCCACACTCCAAATAGGTCTGGTCGGGGACTTGAACCGGCGACCCTACGGCTCACAGTCCAAGCCCCTACTGACTGCCATAGATTTAGTCCCTAATTTTGCTCTCAAAGTGCACCAGATTGATGCATTTAACTTCAACATTTAAAAAAAAATCTTCCCGGGGGAGCTTGCCCCCGGACCCCCCTAGAGTAGGTGAGGTCCACCACCTGCCCACACCCCCTGTTAAATTGTCTCACCCACATTGAGGATGCTTCCTACGCCCATGTTTTATTCCATGTGTCAAATCAGGCAAATTGGGTCAAAATGTTATTGCATCAATGATCTGTTAACATTAAAATCACTAAATATATGCCGTAACTATTTTTGCTCTAGGCAACTCAAGGGCTCAGGTAATGTGATTACTATATGAATAATTGTCCAAAATAACATAAAATGCATAGGGTTTTTTGTTAAGTAACATACTTTCGTCGCCGGCCGGCCGATACATGCCGCGCATTAAGTGGGCCTGTCTGTCAATTAATCCCCGGGCCACTTTTTCCCCCCAGTCCGCCCCTGGTCACGACCATCACGTGACTACTGAAAATGGGCAAAATGGCAGCGGCCTGACGGAATATACAGGTTTTGATAAAAAAGAGCTATAAAATCATTATTTACTGGGGAATATCGCTGATTTCTTCAGGGTATGGTTTAAACATAATGTTTCACTAAATACTGAAGTTTTGATTAATTATCTAATGAGTGGAGCATTCCTTTAAATGAGTCTTTTTAAATGCCATTTTATAACTTTGTTTCTTAATGCTTGTAATGTCTTTTATTTTTGTAAAGCACTTTGAATTGCCTTGTGTTGAAATGTGCTGTATAAATAAACTTGTCACAAAACAACATGTGGAAAGAGTGACCTTGTTCACACACTACATTTGATTTAGCCCACACTTATCCAGAGTGACTTATTCAACCACGGAGAATCAAACTCAAAATAGCAAGAAGGCTGCAAGGACATGAGCTTTCAATCAGAAATCAGACAAACCATTGGAAGTGTGCTTGCATTAGCTTCAAATAAGACAAGCACTTCTACGTGTAAGAGTCCTTGCCGTCCTTGGATTTAAATGCATCTGGAGAAGAAGGCTCATGAATGGACAGCGCTAAAGTAGTCAAATACCACCAAGATGCATCCTAATCCGATCTGTTTTTGACAACATATCTTCTGTCGTGTAAACACAGGACATCACAGTAAAACATGTCAATAGGGATTTAGCTATTCTATATTTTGTACTGCTCCACTTCTTAAATCACGTAAGCAGACGGTGGAAATTGAGTTTTATTGAGGTCACGGTTGATTTTATTTCCCATTTAAATAGTGGTTTTGAATTGGGTCGCATGTCAACATGTAAAAAGTAACGATCAGTTTACATAGTAGAAAAATAGATACCAAATATTGACATGCTAAACATTTCTTAACGGGGTTTAGTAAGTGTGGGGGAAACTTCTGAAGCAATTGGAGTCAGGACTCAAAGAGAGACACGAGGAGCTTTGATGGCAAACACTGACGGTTTATTTGGAGCTTCGGCCGGAGAATTCACAGACATGTCACGGGCCACGATCGACCACACGGTTGAGATGCCACAATCAATCCTGAAGAAGGGGAGACAACACACTGAGAGCACAGCAGCCAAGGTTACAGGTGCGTGTGCTCAGTCAGGACAGTTTGACCTGATACACTGGGTCAAAGTTATGGGCCTTGGAAAATATTTCCCCAACAGTAAGACCAAACAAAAGTATGCGAAAATGGCCAAATTAGCCCAGGACTCTAAAGGGTTAAGGCAGAAAAGGAGGATAATTGATAGAATCTTCCTAACAGTTTGACAATTGCACACCTTTGCACACATTCTGACGAGTGGAGATGACATGTTAACACAGTTCTGGAGGTTTTTGTATTGCTACTCTCACATAATGAGAAGGAAAGTCTTTATGTGCAGCCACTTATCACGATATCCCTGACATTTTCCCATCCTCCATGTTACTCTCCGTCCACATGCAGGTCAAACTTCAGAGCAAAGCAGACCTTCGGCCACAGAAGGACACGGGGTCCATTTCCGGCGTGAACATGTTTATTCAGTTCTGGAGACTGTTTGGCTGTAATCAGCTTGCATAAATCTCTTTGATGATAGCCACAAGAACATCTGCTGAAAAAATCCAGGGAGGAAATAAAATGTGTGGCTGAACATATGCTAATGGGAATGCGAGTTGTTCTGAAAAGTTGGTCCTAAAGTAATAGCTACAGTTTCACTATGTTATTTACGAGTTCATGTAAGGATCACATCGAAAGACATAAAGATTTTATTTCTGTTTCCGCAGCGTGATGATCGCCACAAAACGTGACGAGGTGACTCTCAGACGTTCAGAGTGCTGAGCCAGCTTTGTCCCTTTTCCCTTCCACACACACCCACACACACACACACACACACACACACACACACACACACACACACACACACACACACACACACACACAGACACACACACACACACTATGTATACATCACTTCAGGGGACATTACATTGACTTACATGCATTTCTTGGAGACTTATCCTAACCATAACCATAACCAACACATGCCTAACCCTTAACCTAACCCTACCCTAACCAAGTCTTCACCCTAAAATTAATGATTCCCCTCATGGGGACCTCCAATTTGTCCCCATAAGGGAGGCGAGTCCCCACACGTGACCGTAAACAGATTTAGGTCCCCACAAGTATAGTAATGCTAGGCCACACACACACACACACAAGTTCGTTGGATTAGTCTATCCTCATAAGAGTTGGGAAAATCACAGGAAACATAATTTACAAGTCATTACAGATGACAACATTAATCAATTCATTAATTTATTTACTTTTAGAACTTAACCCAGCTCCATTAGAGGCGTTGCATCATCTGTATTTTACACGTGTACAAATAGAAATTCTAACATGTTTGGAAACATACATTTTAAATACTATATTATTACATTACATTACATTGCATTTAGCTGACGCTTTTATCCAAAGCGACACAATAAGTACATTCGACCAGGAAGACACAACCTTGAAGAAAACAGAATCATATAAGTACATCAGGTTTCATAGAGCCAAACATTTCAAGTGCTACTCAACTGGCTTTAGATAAGCCAGCCCTTTATTAGTATATAAGTGCTTTGTTAATAGTTCTATCGCTCGAAGTGGAGTCGAAAGAGATGAGTTTTCAGTTTGCGCCGGAAGATGTGCAAGCTATCTGCCGTCCTGATGTCAATGGGGAGCTCATTCCACCATCTTGGAGCTATATCCTTCGTGTGTGTGCCTGTGTTTGTATTGATTCGGCCTTGGCTACTGAAAAGCTGTTGGTATTTACATGGAGATAAGCCCCGCCTCCTCGGCAGCACGTGTAGTTTGATTGACGCGAGTAAACACAAACGATTGTGCTGTCAAACTTGAGCAAGTTACACTATCTTTGCTTAAGTCTGGTGTGAACGCACAAGCTTCAGATTCAGATTTCTATTTGAACTGTTTGTGAAAAAACGGAATTGATTGATTAATTGATGGAATGAAAACAAGTCAAACTACAGTAGGAGAATTTGGATAGCAAAGACCACCGGCATAGCCATGAGCTGGTTCAGTGTGAAATAGACACAACAAATGCATATAGGCCTACTGCCAGTTCAAACCGGAGAGACGTGATGTAAGGAATACATATTTATTGTTTACACGTCATATGAATGAAATGATTGCCATGATAATACAACAGGAGAATGTAATGGTGTTTGGCGATTAGGCCCCGGTTTGCAGGATAATCATTCAGGAGGGAAAGAACCGCTCCGATGAAATCCCCGGGGTCTAGACACTGGTGGTGGTGATAAGTAGGTGGGACCGGTCTGAAGAAGGAAGGTTTAGCTTTGTCCGGGAGGCGAGAGAGGTGGAGGCGGGTTGCGTGTAGTCACCTGAAATGACAACTGACAGGGAGGAAGAGCAGGCATTTAAGGAATTTAGCCTGTGCAGCGATTGGCTGCTGCGGGGTGACGCCCTCGTATTTAATGAGGGGGGAGGGGAGCAATAGAGTGACGTGTAAGTGACTCATGTTAGGTCTTCCTTATTGAACTTGCGCTAAAGCTTTCATTTGTTTTTCCTTAAATCCGACAAACACAAACTTAAAACATCAAAGTTACGGAGCGTTGGGGTACAGCAACTATAAGACCCTGGAGATATGGGTTTGGGGCATCTGACCAAAAACGGTAGTAATATAAACTGCCACTAACTTCTATTGTGTTATTTTATGCTCAATCGCGTGTGTCAACAAGCATTCATCACTGGAATGCTACCAAGCATTCATCCTTTTCTGAAAGCATGAGATGCATCAGTGCGTTCAACATGTGACAAAGCAGTGTTTCCCTAAACTGATCTTTTTATCAGTGTGTGGGCGTGTGAAAACATTAGATATGACTGGACTTACACTGGAGGCCTATTGCTCTGAAAACTATTATAAGAGTATTTATTTTCCTGTTTGTTGCAGAGCTCATGTAATTACACTTGCATTAAACATCATGACACTCTCTGAGCTAATGGTCTTTGAAATGTCTGCTCACATAACAGCAATTACAGAGCGTCGTGTTCGCGGCCGACCTCATTGGGGGGGGGGGCGTCACATTCAGAGCCGATCGCTTTGTTACCAACGTGACTCTGACAATTGGGTCAATGCTGGAGTCTGTGCAAACAACTGTGGGTCTCAGAGCTTTACTCGTGTCTAATTAAGTCCAAACTCTGTGTTAGTCACATTTATAAATATGCCAGAGTTGAGGCTGCATTGACTCAACTGGTACAACACGAGGAAAGTGTACTTTCCACACAGAAATGTATGCTACGGGTCTCCAGCGAAAATAAATATACTAACTTGCATATGTTGGGCAGTTTGCACAATTGGCATCAGTTCAATCAATCAATCAATCAATCAATCAATCAATCAATGTTTATTTATAGCCCAATATCACAAATGTTACATTTGTCTCAGTGGACTTCACAGTTTGTACAGAATATCAGTATGACAATACGACACCCTCTGTCTTTAGACCCTCTGTCCTTAGACCCTCTGTCCTCAGACCCTCTGTCCTCAGACCCTCTGTCCTCAGACCCTCTGTCCTCAGACCCTCTATTCTTAGACCCTCTGTCCTCAGACCCTCTGTCCTTAGACTCTCTGTCCTCAGACCCTCTGTCCTTAGACCCTCTGTCCTTAGACCCTCTGTCCTTAGACCCTCACATCGTACAAGGAAACACTTCCAGAGAAAACCCACAGTTTAAAGGGAACATGGGAGAAACCTCAGGGAGAGCAACAGAGGAGGGATCCCTCTCCCAGGACGGACAGACGTGCAATAGATGCCGTGTGTAAATTGAAAAGATAATACATTTGCAACATAGGTAGTCCAAATGTTTGGAAATGCATGTGTGTATAATAGGAAGATGAATCCACGAGGATATCCATCCAGGACCTATGATCCAGGACCACAGCCACGACTCAAGATCCAGGGCTCGCGATGCAGGACACAGGAGCGCAGGATCATCCATGACTCCGGATCCCGGCGTATATAGACACCAAAAAGAAAGACATTTGGGGAAGCTGGGTTAATGGGAACATGAGAGTACACAGGTATAGACAGAGAGAAGGAAGAAGTAAGATGTCCCCCGACAAACTAAGCCTATATCAGCAAAACTAGGGGCTGAATCTAATCAGCCCTAACTATAAGCTTTATCAAAAAGGAAGGTCTTAAGCGCATCAGTTGCATTATTTTCAGTAATAAGCATATGAAGACAATTCAAATGTCTTGGTGGATTTGAACAATGTTGATGTGGTTTTTGAGGATGTTGAAACTATTTCCGACATTTAAGGGTAAAAAAATTGCAGTTTTGAGTCCCCTAAAACTTTGTAATTGACTCGAAATGTATCACAATCAGCCCACTGGAAGTACAAATATGGCACTTTGTGGTTAAACCTGTCATTTTTCATCCTGAAAATGACAATATGATTCTTCATCCTCCAAAAACACTCCAAAATGCACCAAGCCATTTTTTAGGTATTGTCTGCATATGCTATTTAATGCAACTTATGCCAATGAAAATGTTAGCATCCATGAGTTTATACACTATACATTTCTATCATAAAACTTTGTGGAACTCAACATTTCCAGGTTCTCAATAGGACTCAATGAGCTGGTAAATACACAGAGGAAGAGCTGGAGAGGGAATGCATCTCGATCGATTTCTACAGCTGAGGAAGCAGCCCTCAAATCACCCGGTGCTTCTCGTCGTGTGTCAGGCAGAGTTAATTGTGTGAGAGCGCTGAGGATGGGTGTCTGTGACTGGGTAATTGATCCATTGTTGGTGTGAATGCCTCCCGCTGGGCAGGGCGAAGGAACAGCTTCAGAAAGCAAACACAATGCTGTAATCCCCCCTCCTCGTACCCCTGATAGCCCAGTGCTGCATGTAGCTGAGGATTCTCTGCTGTGTCGCTGCAGAAGCCCCGCTGAGGGCTGAGGAACAATTTGGATGCTTTACTTTCAATTTCAGCCTGAACTCGCTGAAGGGAATTGCCAATGCATCTTTTTACCCCTACAGAAAGATGTACAAGAGGCTAACAACAGGACTTTTTACAGCTGCTTATGTTGTTTAAACTATTCTGTACTTCTTTTATGCATGTTTTTTATGAATCTGATATTCCATTGTGTTTATTTACTATGTTCCTTTCTCTTGCCTTCTTGTTAAGTGTTAATGATGATGTGAAGCACTTTGAATTGACAATGTGCGATATAAATAAACGTACCTTACAACTTAACTAATCCAGCACGATTCATGGCAAAGAAAACATGGCGTAGAAATGTACTCTGTATATCACAATGCAATCTCCCCTCCTGCAGCCTCTGAAAGTGCCAGAGGCTTTTTATCAAAGAGTGCAGTGTTGGCTCAAACACAACGTTTTGCCTCCATGTGTTTAATGTCTCGGCCACAGCGCAGTGCCTTTGAAAAGTGTTTGAGAGAGGGAGTGTGTTTATTTCTCTGTGTGAGAGACAACAACAGGAACGAAAGGTACAGAGGGTGTGTGTGGAGTTGTTGTGTGTGAATGGCAACACGGAGGAGGAGAAGAAGAAATGCAGGGGCAACTCAATAACTGTGGGTGTTTCTCAATCGCGAGTACGCTTGCTTGGTAGCACATGTCTTCCGAGTCACTGGCCGTTTCTCAATCGCGAGGATATTGGCTTCCAAGCCAATATTTCAAGGATACTACGTCATCGAGTGCTGCAGAAGGACTGTTCCAATCTCCAGCATACTTGTAATTCCACCGAGGCCGCGTCCTTGGTTTGGGGGTAATTTCGAGGCTGTACATGGGTAGTCTTCGCGTCCTTCAAATTCCCACAATGCTTTGCGCACGGACTAATTTCCCCAAATCTGTGGGGGAAAATGTAAGGCGGGGCCTCTCATATGACGCACACCTGCTAGCCTGTTCCACTCTTCATTTCCGAATGCCAGGAAGGATTCTTGCCTCGCTTCTGAAGGAAGTGACTCGGAAGACATGTGCTACCAAGCAAGCATCCTCGCGATTGAGAAATGGCCACTTCCTTCAGAAGCTAGGCAAGAATCCTTCCTGGCATTCGGAAAACGAAGAGTGGAACAGGCTAGCAAGTGTGCGTCATATGAGAGGCCCCGCCTTACATTTTCCGCCACAGATTTGGGGAAATTGGTCCGTGCGCAAAGCATTGTGGGGATTTTAAGGACGCGAAGTCTACCCATGTGCAGCCTCGAAATAAATTTCCCCCAAACCAAGGACGTGGCCTCGGTGGAATTCCAAGTATGCTGGACATTGGAACGGTCCTGCTGCGCCACTTGATGACGTAGCATCCTTGAAATATTGGCTTGGAAGCCAATATCCTCGAGATTGAGAAACGACCTGTGTGTGTGTGTGTGTGTGTGTGTGTGTGTGTGTTTTCCTGGAAAGCTGCAGACAGCCGAGGAAAAGATGGCTGATTTGGGATGCAGGAGGGGAGCTTTCAGATGACTCACCCTCACTCAGGTCCAGAATGAGAGCCTCATGCCCACAATCACCCATTTCATCGCCAAGTGATGACAGCATCTCCTCTGGGCGTGTTCATCTCTTGTGTTTCTAGTAATAAAAGCTCAATGAGCCATGAATCTGAAGGTCTGTCTTTTGTGTTTCTCTCCACATGTGCACACACATTTGAATGTGTATGCTATTAAATTATGAGGGGCCGTGTAGGCCAAAATTCAAACTCACCTCACACACACACTACTGAAAACATCTGGCCTTGCACACACACACTACTGAAATACTCTCACATTCACTACTGAACACCTCGCACACACACTACTGAAAATTAACCTCACACACACACTACTGAAAACATCTGGCCTTGCACACACACCACTGAAATCCTCTCACATTCATTACTGAACACCTCACACACACACTACTGAAAACATCTGGCCTTGCACACATACTACTGAAATACTCACATTCATTACTGAACACCTCGCACACACACTACTGAAAATTAACCTCACACACACACTCCTGAAAAACATTTTACTGAAAGGTTCTCAGTAGGGAATGTGCATGTGTTTCACCTATGAGTGTGTGAGGGGATTCTTGCTGTAACGGAAGTCATTCTAATGTAACGGAAGTCATCTGCTAGTGGGTCTCTTTGCTAGCCCCGTTAGCTTCATTAGCTTCAAGCTGCTACTCGGACTAGTTTGTTGTGGTGATGCCTGGTGGAGTATTCTTCATTGAAATATCGCCCTTATCTTATGGCTCTGCGGTTCAAACAGACCGTCCATGAATGCAGTTTATTCGGTAAGTGAAATTCAGGCACTTTATTTCTTACTTGTCTTTTTATTCAGCTAACAAGCGAGACGAAGCTACATCTGTGCTAACGATGCTATCCGTAGCATACAAGTTAAAACTAGGGCCGGGACTTTAACGCGTTAATTAAGATTAATTAATTACACAAAAATTAACGCTTTAAAAAAATTAACGCATTTTAATCGCACTTATTTTTAGCACCGCGGAACGTTTCTCACTGGATGAGTTTCAGGCGTACCGATTATACTGGAGCACCAACTAACGTTCATGACTTCAGACAACAACAAACCACAGTGAACAACAGTGGGAAATGTTGTTTTAAAAAACGGACGGATGGAAGCGTCGATAAGAGCACGGTTGTGTGCAAATTATGCAAAAAGGAATTCGCATATCATCGCAGCACATCAAGCCTCAAGTATCACCTCAATGCAAAACATATAGCAGCTAGCGTGGACGTTAGCCTCTTTTATCGCGTTCACACCAAAAAGAGCCGGTACTAAAATTAGTTCATGAGAACCTTTTTACCCCCACGAAAGTCCCTGCTAGAGAGCAGAGCTGCTAGAGAGCAGGGACTTTCGTGCGGAAAAGAGCTATATTTCTGATTGGCTGGGCGGATTGCAAACCACGCCCCGTAAAACTCCCAAAAAGTTTTGTGAAGCCGCCATTTTATTATCCTCGCATTAGCATTATTAGCATTAGCCCAGCGCAGAAACGCAGAGAGACTAACTTATGGAAACACAAAATAAAACATGGGAGCGGTGGAGATGAGGAGGTGTCGGCGTTCTGGCGATTTACTCGGAAGGCTTCAGTAGAAGCTGGGACAGCAGCTTCTACTGAAGCCTTCCCCAACTCCGGGGACTTCCGGCCGGGGACTTCGGGCGGCAGTATACGCCGTGAAGTGGTTTGCGGCCTGCCAGTAAACCCAAAGCAGAAGAAGAAGAAGTGACGTCAGTGGCTTCATTTGCCTAATCCTCCCCCAGGTTCAAAGAGTTCTCATGAACCTTTGTGGGAAAAGTACTGCGGTGTGAATGCGCCTAATGGTATACTAAAATCCATGTGAAAAAAATTGCTTCTCACTGTTCTTAGGTCAAATATTTATATGTGATTAAAAATGCGATTAATTTCGATTAATTAATTACAAAGCCTCTAATTAATTAGATTAATTTTTTTAATCGAGTCCCGGCCCTAGTTAAAACATAATAGAGAAGTGTAAAACATTAAGAAGGATTATACTGTAAAACATAAGGCTTCTCGGTGAGGTTGGTAAAATAAGGTCATGCTTGTACATTAGTTAGTTTGCTAGTTAGGTAACTGTATGCATTGTTATTGTTAATTTAAAATAGCTATGCTCGACGATGCAGACAGCTAGCGTCACATTAGTGTTGAAGAGCAGAGTATGAGATTAACCCATAGATTAACCTCACTATAAGATCTGTGTATCTGAAAAATATGAATCTCACATTTCCAGTTGGTTCCAGAAATAACGTTAACGTAGATATTGCAATATGGTTTGTTGAGCTGGAGTTGATTATTGAAGCTTACTGGTTAACGTTCATCATATTAAACGAACGAACCCAAACGTTGTTGTTTTTATTAATATTATACCAATACTTACTTATTATTTTATTATCATAACACTGGAGAAACCGACTTATTGTGGCAGCAGAACGTGAACATGTAACTTAATGCCTGCATTTGAGGACGAAAAATTGTTCAGTCAATGCTTTAGGGACAAGGAAATGATTTGTTTAAATATTAGATATGACGTTATGTGTGCTTCTGTGACAATGAATGTGACGCTAGCTGTCTGCATCGTCGAGCATAGCTATTTTAAATTAACAATAACAATGCATACAGTTACCAAACTAGCAAACTAACTAATGTACAAGCATGACCTTATTTTACCAACCTCACCGAGAAGCCTTATGTTTTACAGTATAATCCTTCTTAATGTTTTATACTTCTCTATTATGTTTTAACTTGTATGCTACGGATAGCATCGTTAGCACAGATGTAGCTTCGTCTCGCTTGTTAGCTGAATAAAAAGACAAGTAAGAAATAAAGTGCCTGAATTTCACTTACCGAATAAACTGCATTCATGGACGGTCTGTTTGAACCGCAGAGCCATAAGATAAGTGCGATATTTCAATGAAGAATACTCCACCAGGCATCACCACAACAAACACGTCCGAGTAGCAGCTTGGAGCTAATGAAGCTAACGGGGCTAGCAAAGAGACCACCAGCAGATGACTTCCGTTACATTAGAATGACTTCCGTTACATTAGAATGACTTCCGTTACATTAGAATGACTTCCGTTACAGCAAGAATCCCCTCACACACTCATAGGTGAAACACATGCACATTCCCTACTGAGAACCTTTCAGTAAAATGTTTTTCAGGAGTGTGTGTGTGAGGTTAATTTTCAGTAGCGTGTGTGCGAGGTGTTCAGTAGTGAATGTGAGAGTATTTCAGTAGTGTGTGTGCAAGGCCAGATGTTTTCAGTAGTGTGTGTGCGAGGTGTTCAGTAATGAATGTGAGAGGATTTCAATAGTGTGTGTATGAGGTTAATTTTCAGTAGCGTGTGTGTGAGGTGTTCAGTAGTGAATGTGAGAGTATTTCAGTAGTGTGTGTGCAAGGCCAGATGTTTTCAGTAGTGTGTGTGTGCGAGGTGAGTTTGAATTTGGGCCCTTCATATTAATTGCTTATTCCTCTCATTGCTGTTTATGAGCCGCTGTTATATTTTATCTGTTATGTGCCAACCTACGCACCACCGTCTCAAATTCCCACAAATATGCAGATTTGCTCGAGGGGCTAGTCAGATTGATTCCAGCCTTGGTGTTGTGTGTGTGTGTGTGTGTGTGTGTGTGTGTGTGTGTGTGTGTGTGTGTGTGTGTGTGTGTGTCTGTGTGGGGGGGGGCTTCATATGAGAGCCCATCCCTCTGCATCCCGGTCTCAAGGCCACATCATTAGAGGAAGAGGGCTGTAATTAGTGAGTCCATGCATATTAAACAGCGTATCTCCACACCCGGCAGCCTTGAGAAGCGGCGCTCGACTGTCACTTGCAGCCAATAAGCCGCTGTTAAAGTCCAGAAGGTTACACGCATTACCCACAGAGCACTATGGGTGATTAGCAGCAGAAATCAGTAGTCAGACATTCCTTCTTTTAGCCTTTCACCTTTTATCGTTTCATCTGATTTGACTTCAGTGAGGTGAAAGAAGAACAAAGGGAAATGAAGTCCTTTTGATAGTTGGTGTTAAAAGCAACACAGAGGAGTGTGTCAAGCAGGGATGAGAGCAGAAACAATGTTCAGTGTGAAGTCATGACAGAGGTGTTTCTGAGCCTGCACTCGACAGGGTGGAGAGGAAATAAAGAGGCTCCACTTTTGATGCTTCAAATGACACGGTGAGTGCATATGTACTCCGCAGGTTCAACAGTTTCAACATGACTGTGTTCTGGGAATGAAAGGGGACAGAGTATGCTCATTTCCAGGTTCATTATGTATTTCAGGTTCCAACTTGAACATGTTTACAAGCTCAAATGTTAGAAAAACAACATTGTTCTCATAATGTCTGAATCTGTGTTACCCCTCTCTGTCAAAAACACTCTTCCAACCCCCCTCCTCCTGACTAAGATCCGTCTGATTTAATTTATTTGTGTCCCCTGGTCGTATCTGTGCTTTTAGGGTCTCAATGCACTATTATTGCAGCCGGTGTACAACTGTAGCAGCACTTATATGCAAATTGTTACATCCATAAGTCACAAAAGGTCGTTTTTAAAAATGTGTTTTCTGTGGTCTTCACAATTTAATACATTCACAGAATTAGGCTCAAGACGCAGAGGTTGTTTCTATGTAGAAATGTGAAGCTTGCAGTTGCAAAAGCCGTTTAAAAACCTGCTTTATGAATACACAAATACATAGTAGTCTGACTTGTAATATTTGTGGCCTTTTGAATGTACAGTACTGGAAAGCTATGCACTATACTGTACTTATATAGTCAGTGCCTTCTCTTTCAGACGTTTATGTTTGAGTGGCACCACAATTGCAGCACAACAATCAATATCCAATTATTGGGGCCAAAGGGTCTGGAGTTGGGACCACTTGTAGTTTACATATAGCATATTCATGAGTGTTCATGAGATCTTTCTAGAGGGTTATCAAGAATAACTTTTCTCCAATGACCTTTCCCCTCTCTGTCCGTGTCTGTGTATTCTCTTGTTCCGATTAACCCAGCCAAATCTTTGTTCTTGTTTTGTATCTATATCTACGCCGGGATCCGGAGTCGAGGCTGATCCTCTTGCTGTAGTCCTGTGTCCTGGATCCTCTATCCTGAGTTCTGGATTAAGTCGTGGACTTCGGGTCGTGGCTGAACCCGTCTCTGCGGTCCTGCCTTGGGTCTCGTCATGCTGCTTCCCTGATGGCTCCCACAGGATTGTAGCTGACATCCTCGTGGATTCATCTTCTTATTACAGACACATGCATTTCCTAACATTCGGTCTATAATAATAATAAAATAATAATAATTTCAATTTATATAGCGCCTTTCACGAAACCCAAGGACGCTTTACAATGGGAAGTAAATGGTAAATGGAAGTAACAAAACAAAAAGTAATAATAATCATACAGATACACAGGCTGAAGAAAACAAAACAGGAACAGGTTGCTGAGTACTGTATATTAGTTGAGGCCAAAGGCCTGAGTGAACAGATGGTGTTTGAGGTGTTTTTTGAAGGTGTCCAGAGAGTCTGCATTCCTGATTGCAAAGGGGAGAGAATTCCAGAGGGTGGGGGCTGCGACACTGAAGGCTCTGTTGCCAAATGTTTTCAGCTTGGAGCGCTGGATGGAGAGCAGCCCTTTGTCAGAGGACCGCAGGTGACGAGAGGGGGTGTAGGGCTGAAGGAGGTCAGAGATGTATGGAGGGGCTAGGGAGTGGAGAGATTTGTAAGTTAGCAGGAGGAGTTTGTACTGGATGCATGACTTGACCGGGAGCCAGTGAAGGTGGATGAGGGTAGGGGTGATGTGTGGGTGAGGAGCCTGGCTGCAGAGTTCTGGACGTACTGGAGCCTGTCCAGGGCTTTGCTGGTGACCCCGAACAGAACTCCATTGCAGTAGTCCAGACGAGAGGAGATGAAGGTATGAATTAATGTTTCTGCAACGGGGTCGGGGAGAGAGGGCCGGAGTCTGGAGATGTTTCGTAGGTGAAAGAAAGCAGTTTTGACAGTAGACCTGATGTGGGAGTTGAAGGTGAGGCTAGAGTCCAGAGTGACGCCCAGGCTGCGAACCTCAGGGGAAGGGTGGATGGAGCCGCCATCGATGGTGAGGAGCAGATCTCCAACCTTCCGGAGCAGTGTTTTTGGGGCCACAACCATGAGCTCTGTTTTGTTATTGTTGAGTTTAAGTAGATTTTTTGACATCCAGGCTTGGATGTCGCGGAGGCAGTTGACAAGTGACAGTGGGGGTAGCTGGGATGATGGATTGGTACTGATGTAGAGTTGGGTGTCGTCGGCATAGGAGTGGAAGTTGAGACCATGTCGGCGGATGATTTCACCGAGGAGGAGCATGTAGATGTTGAATAGAAGGGGGCCGAGCACCGAACCTTGCGGCACACCTTGGTTGACAGAGGCTGGGGGAGAGCTGGATTTTCCGATGGTCACAAATGTCACTATATGCTGTAAAATGTATTATCTCTTCGATTTACACACGGCATCTATTGCACATCTGTCCGTCCTGGGAGAGGGATCCCTCCTCTGTTCCTCTCCCTGAGGTTTCTCCCATGTTCCCTTTAAACTGTGGGGTTTCTCTGGAAGTGTTTCCTTGTACGATGTGAGGGTCTAAGGACAGAGGGTCTAAGGACAGAGGGTCTGAGGACAGAGGGTCTAAGGACAGAGGGTCTAAGGACAGAGGGTGTCGTTTTTCTCATACTGATATTCTGAACAATCTGTGCTGTTGTATTTGCTGTAAAGTGTCTCGACTGTAGGCTATTTTTATTTTATGTACAGCACTTTGGCTCGACCAAAAATCGTTTATAAATGTGCTATATAAATAAAACTTGATTTGATTTGAAGTGAATGCACACACATAAAAGCCACTTATTTCATACAATCAGGCAGTTCTAGAGATATTTAGGTCTCCACAGCATTCATTTATTGTACAACAGCATCTCTGTGTGCAAGAACTTACAATTGTTCACTATTTCCCCTATGCTTCTCTGTCCATTCTGCATGTGTAATTTACTGCATAAGTGATAAGTTAATTAAAGATACAAATATAAATAGTTTTATTTAGATGTTAAATCCAAATTAAATCTGTAGAATGGAGAAATGTTTAGTTTCTCTGGTCATTTACTTCTATAGTGATGTATTTAAGCTGTCAAACTAGCACATGGTACAATAAAGAAATGTCAATTTATTTCACTTTAACGAAATGTGGTTACTAAGCAGCTCAATTCACAGAGAGATGAAATACAAACAATCCTATTCACCATGTCCTTGTTTGCTTATTGTACTGTATGTCTAGTTTTAGTGAAATATCACATTATTTGGGAACAACAGGAGCTATCAAGCCTCTGTTATGATGCACTAGTTTGTTTTGTTGGCTTAGGTTGTTATTTTAATAAGCCATTAGGACAGGCAGTGTTGAACAAATGACCCGCACAGTGTGTCCCGTTAGTATCTGGGTCACAAACACCTCTGCGCCGCCGAGTCATTACGACGGCTGACTCATACCTGGCGCTGAACACAAGACATTAATGTCTCTGAGGCTGAAATATACTTCAGGTTACCTCTCCATCTTCTCTCTCTCCACACACACACACACACACACACACACACACACACACACACACACACTCAACTTTGATGTTAAGTTTATATATTGACAGTACATGCATAAGCTCTTCAGCAGCAAGGCTTGTTGTGTAGCCAGACCAGAGAATATCATTGGATGGATGGCGTTTTAGCTCATGCTAAGTATGCTAACTTTTAAGAAACAGTTTGGACATTTTGTCTCAGTTCACCAAGCACTGGGCTAATTGTGCTAATTGCATCTTCCTATTGAACTGCCTCTAGAAGTAGCCTTACATCATGTATTAACCAACATTTAAGCTCACTAAATACACTATTTCCTATTTATGTAGTTGCGTTAAAACTTTCATATTGCTAAGCGGCTAAGCTAACCAGCTGCAGCCTCATATTCACCATACAGACAGTTGTATTAATCTTTTCATCATGGCAAGAAAGCAAATTAGCATATTTCAAAACAACTGCTGACTGCGGTCCTGAAACTGCAGTCTCCGACGCTGCAGCTTCATACTATTGTAAAAAGGAGGGGTTCTGCCCCGTTACTTCTCCGCTGTTTTCTTGTCCCTCTTGTCTTGTTGGTTCGGCCAAACTGTACAGTTCAATCGAAAGGACTTCTTTCTGCAGATGTGAGCGTCCTTTAACAACGGTCAATAAATCCTTGACAGCGGTCTGTCTGTTCTGGATTAACAACGTGTCACATGTTCTGAATTGACCAATCAGAATCGAGTATTCAACTAAACCATGTAATAATGATTATTAAAGAATCCAATCATACGAAGGACATGACATTATAATATTAGTATTTACCAACTAAATAAGCCATCTGTCACGATCTGTCTGTGTTGTGTTTTGTCTTGTTTAGATCTGTCTTTGGTTTCCTGTCTGTGTGTTCCCTCCTGTTTTCCTGATTGTGTTCACCTGGTGCTCCTGTGTTTTCTCCTCCCTCCTCACCTGTCTCTTGTTTCCTTGATTTGTCCTGTCTGTGTGTATTTTTGTTCTGGTTTTTCTGTCTGTCTTTGTTAGATCCTTGTTGTTTTTTGACTGTGTTCACAGGGAAGAGTTCTGTTTGTTTCATTTAGCCTTGAAATAAAGGTATTTTCTGTTAAATCTGCATTTGGGTCCTGCCTGCTTCACTCAACCCTGACACCATCTTACCTCCATGTTAGTTGAAACTATTATTAAAGATAGCACAGTAGCAGCGACAACAGGACATACATTACCATTATCAGTGAGTTTAAAGATAAATGGGTATTTCCATTATTACCTACAGAGTTATTGTACTTCTGAATCAGGGGTGGGGAACCTCCGGCCCCCGGGCCGTATACGGCCCGCAAGACCATTTGGTACGGCCCTCGAGGTAATATATAAACACACGCAAAAAATTAAAGAAATATAGACAGCAAACAAATTAAACAAGCGAGTGCCTGTTTTTCCTGGCCAAGGTCAGGGTCCTTGAACACAACATGAGCCTAACGTGTCATCACGTGGTATATGTCTCGTCAGGTGTGCAGTTCTGACGGAGATCACCGGAACGCCGCTCCGGCACTTCCAGAAATGGCAGTACCCATAAGGAGCCGTACACATGCCGCAGTTTTTGCGTGTCTGTGTCTTTAGCTGAAAGCCCAGTGGCGATCTGCTCATCTGTCACACTGATCATACAGTCAATAACTTTGTTGTTATTAGCATCTGGTTAGCTAGCTATGCTAACGAATATAAGAAGCTTTTTCTACAACCAGTGAGGTAAAGGCACATCTTTACATGATCATTATAGTTATAAAAAAATAAGAGAATACAGTAAACAGGTATAAAATACTATATGACAGTAAAAAAAAGTTGTTATTAATAAACAAGAATCCAGTTTGAAAGGAGAGTGATTTGTCAAATATCCATAAAGAAAAATAAAATCTGCTTCCAGTTCTGTTTCATCTGGTGTTGAGAGATGTATTCATAGATCTCCTAATGTTGCTCTCAAAGTGCACCACATTGATGCTTTTAACTTCAACATTTAAAAAAAAATGTCAGACCCCCCTAGAGGAGGTTAGGTCCCCCCCCACACTTAAATCATGTCCACATGGATAGGAAACTAAATACATTTGCACACATCTTGTGTCCAATATCTTTCTGTTTTGGTGGTCATGTCACACCGTGCACGTGCATGCATGCGTGAGTCATGGTAAGATATCTGGATTGAGAGGTTGCTTTTTCTTTGCACAGAATGAAAGAAAGGCCAAATGAATGGGCTGTGATTTTAGTATTTTTAAGCAGAGGTCAATCATTTGTACGGCCCTCGGAGGATGTTGAAAACATGTAAATGGCCCTTGAGAGGGAAAAGGTTCCCCACCCCTGATCTAAATGATGAATAGCTTTCTCTATCTCTCTTCTGTTCACTCATATGTTCCTGTAATTGGTGAACTAATAAAGTCATCATTCAACACACTCATCACACTTTAAACTCTACAATCCTTGTACCCTGTGTCCTGTTTTTAGGTTTAAGAGAAATGATGATTGTTTATTTGGTTTCTTTTTGGATTGGATTATCCAAACAAACTAGACTGGAATAAAAAACCAAATTAGTATTATTTTGGCTAAATAAATCGTCAGCTGTGAGTGAACGTTATTTGTACGCATAATGAGCCTGTTGTTGAAACTGTTCACACTAAACGATTTCTAATTAAATGTGGCTTCAGACAAAACACAACAGCCATGAAATTGCCACCCATGTTTTAACAATGTCCTGGAAATGAGTTAATTAGGTTAAACTGTGTGTGAAAGTGAAGGGGATGCGTCTGCAAATAACTTTCACGAGTTACCTGCAAACACCACAAAACGTTTTAGGATCTTTTAGCTTTTCATTTCGGTTGATCTGCCCTGAACTTCACAATTTTCATCGACTTAGTGAGCAGATGTTTTCAGTAAAACACTAGAGACAGATAACGTTAGCAATTAGCAATTATAAAGCCACATATTTCCATAAAGTGATCATGAAGACCAAAACAGAAAATCAATGATTTATGAACTTACATTCTTCAGGAGGACACAGATACGAAACCAAAACATGTTAAAGGTCCCAAGTCATGGCCATTTCTACTGATCATAATTCCATTGTTGAGGTCTACTAGAATACTGTAGGCTATTTTTATTATATGTACAGCACTTTGGCTCGACCAAAAATCGTTTATAAATGTGCTATATCAATAAAACTTGATTTGATAGAATAGATTTACATTGTTCAATGTTCCAAACTCACATTGGTTTCTCACACAGCATCTCTGTCTAGTCTGTGTATTCACTCTCTGTCCTAAACGGCTTGTTGGAGCTCCTGCCCCCCCCTCCCTATGAGCCCATTGTGCTTTGATTGGTCATGCGACGTGCAGCTGCTCGTTGCTGTGAGGAGCAGACAGGGCTTCCGTGATAGCGATACAGATACAGCGAGAACAAGCGAAACCCATCCTGAGCACACACAAACACTCACAGCCGAAGTAAAAACAATAAGTGTGGCTTGATATTGAGAAAGAAAAGGTTTATTACGCTGTGAGAATGGGTCTGCGGAGAGCATTTCTCCACCATCCCAACGTAGTAGCCCGAAAAACGTTTACCCATTTAAACAGTCATGGTAGATACCTTGTTTGTTTTAAACATCATAAATACACAAACAACAATGAATATTTACAGGTTGTGTACCCGAATCTCCCGCTGGTCTAAACAAAGTAGGAACAGCATCGTTCTTCCTACGCTGTACATATCCGGCATGAATCGCCGCAATGTTTGTGAAGCTTTGTTTCGTGAAAGGCTGGCAGAGGGTGCGGCCATAGCTCGGGCGTGGCTCCTGGGTATCTCTACGTAGCGATACCCAGGAAGAAAATGAGAAATCTCCAACGAGGTCTTTTCTGTGTTAGAGTTTTACTCGCTACAGGGTGTACTTTGAGGGTTTGTGACTCTGCAGACCGTTTACATGCAGAAAAACCTTCATAACACAAGGGGACGGGTGATAACCGGAAAAGCCTGACATGGGACCTTTAAAATGTATGTTCTCCCAGATTGATTCGAAACATGCAAATGAAAAATCGGAGGAAGTCCTTAATGTTGGATTGAAAGGTAAAATAACTCACACCCAGAAAAAACTACTTGTGTTAATCCACTTTACTTATTGTAATCTACTTCCATAACAGAAATACCCTAACACACATACAATTCCTAAGCTAAATCATGACATTTTACTTAACCTAACTAAGCAGTTTTGTAGCTTTTTTCATTTACAATATGATCACAACTGTGACTGTAATCCTGGAGATTAACAAGGCATGGAGACGAGGAAATCCAAATGATTGATGATTCAAAGCAACAAATACAACATATTAACGTCATAGTGTTTCAGTGTTAGCTGATTTCTGCTGAACCCAAAGTTACTGCAGGTTGAAATAAATCTCACCTGCAGCCCCTCTGCCATCAGTAATGTATGGAGTGAGAGAAAGAGTGATGGGGGAGTGTTGAGAGTGACCTACCTGTCCGTCCTTTCCCCTCCCCGGTGATAAAGAGCTGCTGAATTCCTCCTGTTCTGCTGATCTGCTCCGTCTTCACTCCAGCAGCAGCTGCAGCACGGACAACAAAGGTCAGGGTCAAGGTCATTAAATATACCTTTCCTCAGCGTGTTTTTCAATTCACCTTTTCTCTGAAGTCTTCATTGAATCCCTTCTCATCATGCAGGTGATGATGGTGCTGAAAACAGAAATCACAACAAGCGAGATTTGACTTGAAAGTTGTAAAATACATTGATTCTGATAAAAATAATGGTCACTTTTAAACTGGACTCTTTCAGATATAAGGTTTTATCCCAAAATATCAAATTTGGAGAATCCAGGCTTGATCTAATTTAATTTCACGGCATAAATGATGCATTGGGAACAACTCTGGGTCGGACCTTTAATGTTTAATAATACAAGACTACATATTGCCCTCAGTGTGAGTCATAAATAGGTCATGTACGGTAAAATACATTGACTTTAAAGATTTACATTTGATACAGAATAATGGTCACTTTAAACTGGCGCTCTCGTGGATAAGGTTGTGTCCCAAATAATCATATGTGATACTCTACGGAGGACACAAATATCACAGGAATGTGGAGAATCCAGGCTTGATCACAGCATGACGCATTGGGAAACACTCTGCATGTTAGGTCATACCTTTAGCGTTTAATAATACAAGACATCATTTATTAGCTTCAGCTTGAGTCATAAATAGGTCAGCGATAAACATGCTCTCATGTGAACGTATACATAAATCATTCAAGCTGATGCATGCTGGGAAATGTGCATGATCTTCTGGACATTTGCTCCTCGACACAATTCTGCTTTTTCTGTCTGAAACACGGTATTTAATTCTCGACCTTGTTGTGAACCCGGCTCGATGACAGCCTGCTGGCCCTTCTTTATGTATGGGTCTAATTGCTTGCTCCTCTTCCTCACTGCGAGATGAAATGTTTGAACTTCTTGGCCGAAGCACCGCTGGCGAGCTGCGAAAGAGAAGAAGTAAAGAAAGAAGAACAGAGTAATAACTTGTGACATTATAATTACTTTGGGGCTTTTTATTTCACAGTAGCTCACTTTTAAATCGCAGAGTCAGCAATAATTAAACATTATTAGGCCCATGAGCAAACAATCACTAATAAAACGAGCAATGAAAGACGTTGGAGTGGCACGGAGATTGCTTCCTAAATAATTAATTTCTAATTGAAAAGGGGTTTTGGGATTGAAATAGCTTTGTGTATTATTTATCGGCCATGAAGCTAAAATGGAGCGTTAAATGAAGTATGATAATGAAACAATCAATTGGAAAAGCTATAATTGTTGCACTGTTGAGTCACGTTAAAACTCAATGCAGCACTTTCCACTCCACTCATTCCTATTAGCGCTTAAATCCATTGAAAACACTTCAGGGCATTTGTAATTTATTAAATGAAACCAACATTTAAACAAGCATATTGGGTTTTGCATCGTTGAATTAGAAAACAAAACAATATTAGGCTTCAAGACAATTTCACAATTCCATTCTCAAAGTGGAAATGTATTCAGCGAGCATAGACAGAATAATGCATAATTAATTGACTGATTAATTAGTGTATGTTTTGCTACATTTGTTTATTAGCTGCCTCATTGAGTTTGCCGTGTAAATTGGCACACAATCGCAAGTCATTCATAATGTGGCAGGCCAGATAGAAACAACGATCTGAAGACGAGAAAACATTTTTTCATTTAATCGTTTATTTGAACCGGGACATTGCACATTGATGAACACTTTAAACAAATAATGCTTCAAATGTAAATATGCCGGATTTTAGCTTTGAGCTAATTTCCATCCGCAGCACATACAACATTTAAGAATATGACATTTATAAACATAGAAATAATAAATACATGATATGCAGAAAGAGCTAGAGCAGCACACACAAGTATTTACCACATGGAGGTACGATGTAGCAGCTACGACATATCAAGGGCAAGAGGAGATACCCCTGAGTTAAAGTGCATTTAGCTGTGATTATACGTCTGGTTGTCTCTCAACCATTCTCTGAGTTGACCTTTGAAGCTATTGAGAGTGGGACAATCCCGTATCTCAGTTACATTACATTACATTGCATTTAGCTGACGCTTTTATCCAAAGCGACACAATAAGTACATTCGACCAGGAAGACACAACCTTGAAGAAAACAGAATCATATAAGTACATCAGGTTTCATAGAGCCAAAACATTTCAAGTGCTACTCAACTGGCTTTAGGTAAGCCAGTCCTTTATTAGTATATAAGTGCTTTGTTAATAGTTCTAACGCTCGAAGTGGAGTCGAAAGAGATGAGTTTTCAGTTTGCGCCGGAAGATGAGCAAGCTATCTGCTGTCCTGATGTCAATGGGGAGATCATTCCACCATCTTGGAGCCAGGATAGCAAACCCACGTGTTTTCGCCGATGGGAACTTGGGTCCCCCTCGCAGCGAGGGCGCAGCGAGTCGTTTGGCTGATGCAGAGCGTAGTGCACGCGCTGGGGTGTACGGTTTAACCATGTCCTGGATGTAGGAAGGGCCAGATCCATTCGCAGCATGGTAAGCAAGTACCAGTATCTTGAAGTGGATTCTAGCAGTTACCAGAAGCCAGTGAAGGGAGCGGAGGAGCGGAGTGGTGTGGGAACATTTAGGAAGGTTGGGAGGGTATTCCACAACGAGCTGCCTTTAATGGAAAGTACATTTTGTCCAAAAGTGGTCCGTCTGCGGTGGACCTCACAGTCTCCTCTGGTTTCTGACCTAGTGCAGCGTCCAGTGTGTTTTCTGTGGATGAAGTCCCCTAAGGGAGGGGGGGGGGGGAGTCCATGTAAACATTTATAAATAAAACACATACTTTTAAAAGACCTACAAGTGTCAAAGCTCAAGAAATGGTGTTTCTCCAGGATGGTACAGTGGTGGTATGAATGTGGCTTTCTGTCAAACACCTTATAGCTCTCTTGAACAGCTGTTCTCTGGGTTTCAGGTTTGTGGCTCAAGCAAACGACCAGTTTGTCAAACAGTATTCAATGTGGGACAGAATCACACAGCGGAGGTCTGACTTTGCAGCATTGACAGTTAAGAAAGGTCTCATTTGTTTAAAATGTTTCAAGTTGAAACAGCGACTGAATGCAGGGAAAAAAAGGTTTCATCCCAAATGTCAAAACACTCAAGGACATTCAGATGAGGACGGATAATGCTGAGAGACTCATCTCTGACTGGAATCAATACATTCAAGAGTGCAAACTCATCAGAGGTAAGAGGTGACAGTCAGAAGTGATGTGGTAGACATGATGTTGCAGGAATTGAGGATTTACAAGTGATTGACATTGAAAACACTAGTTGGGCTGCACTTGAGCTAAATGCTAACAACATCGTGCTAAGATGTTAATAAGTCAATGTTTGGAAGGTATAAGAACTACCAGGTTCATGTTAGCTTGCAATAAATGAATACTGATGAGTTTACACGAAACACTGATCGCTTGCTTGCACTTCTTTTGTCATAAACCAAAGTATTACATATTAAAACCTGATGGCATTGAATGAGTGGCTCTAGTCAAATGACTCCTCTGGGAACCATGGAAGTTTACTTAAACATGTCCTGGCTATCCATAGCATATTATACAGCTAATCTGCCTTAAAAATGTCATTCATTGTGTTCTGGGGTTTTTCAGATATATGAACAAATATTAAATGACGTGCGTGGCAGTATATGATGTGAGTAAACAACGACTACTACTTCCTTCAAGTAATCATTAGAGCTTTTGGCCTTTAAAAGTGACTCAATGCCAACTCTTTCATGTCTTTCAGAGTAAATAAGAATGTGTATAAGAAAGAGTAATCCACATATTCACACACCAGTGAAAGGGAACAGAGCTGGGATTATCTTCTTCTTTGCATCGGCCGACCTGAGGCATGGATTATGTAGTTTTGCTTAAGGTAGGGATTTGCAGCGATCATCTAAATGCGACCACTGACCTCAACAGTATACTGTACATCCTGCTGATCGTCTCAATCAATCAATCAGGAGTGGAGCTGCCATATAGATGGATAGATCTTTCATTTGTCATTGTACAGGTACAACGACATTACAATGAACTCAAGGTGCAACAACAAGACAATATGAAAACAACAAGACACTATGAAAACAAGAAATGGGACTTAAATAGACGTGATAGGGAATATGTACATACATAATACATTTAATTTTACGATTCCCCTCGTATTGCACGGAAGGCTTATATCATTTAAACATTAGCAGCGTTTAGTGCTCATATGGCCCTGGGAAAAAAACTGAACTTGAGTCGGTTTGTCCGGGAAGACACGGTACAGAAGCGCCTGCCTGAGCGCAGCCGTACAAAGTGCTCGTTACCCGGGTGGCGTGGATCCTTGAGGATCTTGACTGCCTTCTTAAGGCAACGAGAGCTGTACAGAACCTCCAGGGAGGGGAGGGGGCAACCGATGATCTTCTGGGCCGAGTTGATGGCCCTTTGGAGCGCACCCCTCTCTGCGGCTGTGCAGCTGAGGAACCACACGTAATGCATATGGATGCTTTCCACGGTGCAGCGATAGAAGGACACAAGCAGGTCCTGTCTGAGGTGGTAATTCCTGAGTATTCTGCTGTGCCTTTTTCCACTGATGAAAAAAGTGACACCCAGATTTGAAACTGAAAGTGATTTTCTGGTGTAATGCAGGAAAATCCAGCTCCATCCCCTGTTGAGGAAAGCCTGCTGCAAATGAAAGAATGTTCTGTGGAAAGCCGGCACGGAGCCAGCATCGGCTGCCAGCCCTCAGGATCCTCGCTGTTGATTTCTCCTCGTTTTATGCGAGAAGACAAAGAAAAGATGCATTCAACGCTGGCAAAGGAGGTCGACTGCTCTAACGTGCCAATTAACCTACGGCAAGAGAAGCGAGCTGCCGTTTGGTGCGCTTTGACAAATAAAATAAACCTGATTATTGAGCAGAAGCAAATGGATTTATCAACACACACAAGACTTGAATGAAGTTGAGCAACACTACAGTACAGGAGGGAGACTTTTCGTGGAGTAGAAACGGTAAATCAAACAGGAAAAGCAATTCATTTGAGATGCATTAGAGGCATTTCAAGTGCAGCTTCACAGCGCTCTGTCGCCAACAATAACTTGATTAGCATATTGCCAGCAGCAGATAAACTTCAGCTGCTATAGGAGAAAGAGTACAACTGTTTTCACCTGCCGTGTACTGTGAGGTTGTGTAGTCAATTACAGTCTGGCAAGGTAGTACTCCCACTATAGTGCTCTGTTTTCAATGTGTCTCTCTCAGAATAAGTACAATACAATGCAAAGGGGCTTTATTGGCATGACCACCTTTTAAACATAGTATTGCCAAAGCATTTCGCACAAGGCGTTATGACAGAACAAAACTAAAAGAAACACTAAATAAATGTCAACCTAATGACCTAAACTGATGAACAGATGAAACTAAATCTATTGAATAATGTTTTCTTTTCTTTTGCAATAGACAGTTTATGTTTTTCTTTAACTTATTGTGAAGTAAATGTTGATTGCAAAGTGAAATTGCTAATTGATAAAGTCGATTGTTAGCTATGGTTCCCTTTAGCCTTCTTCATTAAGCAGTTCTGTCTGATCTCCCGACAAACATAACGCTCGATTTAATGCTCACAAGCGAAGAGTAACATAGGCAAGGCAAGGCAAGGCAAGGCAAGGCAAGGCAAGGCAAGGCAAGGCAAGGCAAGGCAAGGCAAGGCAAGGCAAGGCAAGGCAAGGCAAGGCAAGGCAAGGCAAGGCAAGGCAAGGCAAGGCAAGGCAAGGCAAGGCAAGGCAAGGCAAGGCAAGGCAAGGCAAGGCAAGGCAAGGCAAGGCAAGGCAAGGCAAGGCAAGGCAAGGCAAGGCAAGGCAAGGCAAGGCAAGGCAAGGCAAGGCAAGGCAAGGCAAGGCAAGGCAAGGCAAGGCAAGGCAAGGCAAGGCAAGGCAAGGCAAGGCAAGGCAAGGCAAGGCAAGGCAAGGCAAGGCAAGGCAAGGCAAGGCAAGGCAAGTTTATTTATATAGCACTTTTCAACACAAGGCAATTCAAAGTGCTTTACAAAAAATGAGAGACATTAAGAAAATGGCATTTAAAATCAGTCATTAAAAAGAAAAGCTAATAAAATAAACATTAAAAGAAAAAAGTACATGGATAAAAGTTACAGTGCAGTTTAAGATGTGAATAGTTCAATTAAAAGCAGCGACAAAAAGAAAAGTCTTCTTGCTGGATTTGAAAGTAGTCAGAGTTGCAGCGGACCGGCAGGTTTCTGGGAGTTTGTTCCAGATATTTGGAGCATAATAACTGAACGCTGCTTCTCCATGTTTAGTTCTGACTCTGGGGACAGAAAGCTGACCAGTCCCTGAAGACCTGAGAGATCTGGATGGTTCATCATTTAGCAGGAGGTCAGAAATGTATTTTGGGCCTAAACCATTCAGTGCTTTATAAACCAGCAGCAGTATTTAGAAATCTATTCTTTGACACACAGGAAGCCAGTGTAAAGACTTCAGAACAGGAGTGATCCACTTTCTTAGTGTTAGTGAGGACTCGAGCAGCGGCGTTCTGAATCAGCTGCAGCTTCCTAATAGATGTTTTAGTGAGACCTGTGAAGACACCATTGCAGTAGTCCAGTCTACTGAAGATAAAAGCATGGACAAGTTTTTCCAAATCCTGCTGTGACATTAGTCTTTTAACCCTAGATATATTCTTTAGGTGATAGTAGGCTGATTTAGTAACTGTTTTAATGTGACTGTTGAAACTCAGGTCAGAGTCCATGACTACACCTAGACGAGAACATACTCTCTTTACTTATTATGTTTCAGTCCTACAGTATGAGGAGCCATTTCTACACTGGAAAAAATGCTGCTCAAGTTAAACAATAATGAAAACATGAAAATAAGTACAAAAATCTGCCAAAAGAACAAGTGAAAATGTGCTTGGTAAGATTGCTTGAAATGAGAAGGGATATTTAGATGAATCACATCTTGTAATTATCTGGGAGAACTCATTTTGAACTATATTTGACCAGAATCAGGAAATGTTGTGTTACAATATAAGCCACTAATACTCAAAAGTTTTCTGTTTTCTGAAGTTAGTTACTAATAAATATGTAAAAAAATATGTGTTTCATCTGAGATACAACTCAAAATAAGATCTTTTGACTCAACAAGGTGATGCATTGTCTAAAAACAAGACCCGATATCTCACTGCAGTGTCACTTCTGAAGTTATTGTGTCTTATATCAGGTGGAGAGATATACTCTATAGACAGGGCTGCACATAACTGGTGCGCAGGTGCGCATGCGCACCTCCGCCAAAAAAAGAGCACCGGGTCATTTGAAAAAAGGCGCATTTGCGCACCAACATTGAGAGAGGGAGAGAGAGAAGGGAGAATAGAGGAGAAAGGAGATAGAAGAGAGGAGAGAAGAGAGAGAGAGAGAGAAAGATATTTGCGAGTTGCATATTAACTGAGGGCCGGCCCGTAGCACTGGCGTTATAGATGTTCGCCTAGGGCGCCAGATCTGTGGAGGCGCTGCGGCTGCTCTGGGAGGGAAAAACATTGTTTTAACCGTTGGCGCTCATCCTAATGTTCGGCCTTGATGTAACAACATTCATAATTAAGTAAATGTAACACCCTTTTCATCCCGGTTACACGTTTCATTTGCCCTGTACGATGGGCGCTGTAAGTGATGAAAATGGGGGATGTTGGCTTATCTGGCGCCCGCAGCTCACAGCCAAAATGCGAGTGTGCGTGGGAGAGAGGGAGGATTGTTAGGGCTGTTGTTATTAGAATCTGGTGCTAGCTGCTCTAACGGATATAAGAAGAAGATGTTTCTACAATGATGTGGAGGGAGAGTCCTCTCCAGTCAGACTGAGAGGCTGATAACTACAGCTCAGTGAGGTAAAGGACTCTGAGTGTTAGATAGTTCACTTTAGTTTAAGTTCAAACGGTTTGGTCACAATTTATGTAAACACATATTTCCAAGGCACTCCTTTGTAATTATTGGGATAAACAGGTTTGAAATCATTCCAATGTATACTATAGGACAGTAACCAAATATATCCTTTAAAACTGGAGAGATAAAAAAAAGAACCATAAATAAATAAATGTTAAGGTAAAATAAGATATGAATGAACAACACAAATAAAATAAGTTTCATTTGTTATTGGCTATGGTAGGTTATTGGTTATGTTCACATACTTATTTGATTACATCCACTTGTCTAAGATGACAACAGAGACTTTCGACCCAAACCCAGCTGTTGACTTGTGGATGCAAGCATCTAATCACAGACTCAACCAGAGAGGAAGAAGTAGGCCTACATCATCAGCTACCATGTCTGACAGAGAGGAAGACAGTGAGGAGAACAGTCAGGAGGGAAGTGATGACAGCTTGTAGGATTACTGGTCGTGCTAATGTTGTCTTGTGTTCACCTCTGCATGTGTGTTCAGTGTTCACCTCTGCATGTGTGTTCTGTGTTCACCTCTGCACGTGTGTTCAGTGCCGTGTGTCTGGCAAATAAAGTCAAGACCCCCTCCAAAGTTACGGTTTATTTCATTTTAAGGATGAGCACCAAGCAACATCTCCAGGTGCTCCTTTGAGAACCAGGGCAAAAAAGTTATGTGCACCCCTGGCTATAGATATTAGACACATATACTTGGCAAGATTTAGAGTTTTTGTAGTATAACATACATTCCTAAACATGTCATGTATCCAAAGCAGGAAATAAACAGGTGCTGCCAGCCTCCCTGCACACACACACACACACACACACACACACACACACACACACACACACACACACACACACACACACACACACACACACACACACACACACACACACGCACACACACACGCACACACACACACACACACACACACACACACACACACACACACACGCACACACACACACACACACGCACACACACATGCACACACACACACACACACACACACACACACACACACAGCACACACACACGCACACACACACACACACGCACACACACACACCCACACACACCCACACACACACATGCACACACACACACACACACACACCCACCCTCCCGTGTGTGTTAATGAAGCAAAGACTCTCTCTCTGTTCTCTGCTGATTGACTTCTTGTTTCCATCCCTCATGCAGATACGCTCCGCATTAAGCAAATGAGTTGCTGCTCCAGTGGTCCTGCTCCATCAGACGCTGCTTCTGAAGGTTAATGACGGTGTTGTCGAACGGAAAATAGGAACCTTATCAAGCATGAAGCTCTGATATGAACATGTGACCTTTGACCTGCTGTCACTCGGGGTCTCGACACCTGCAGGAGGCACCACATGTTCAACGCTAAAACTATTAATGAATCAGGGCAGGTTAAAGTGTCTCATCTACAGTGTGTGGATCATTCATCACAGTCGGCAGGGTGGCTCCTTGTAAGCAGACATTTGAAAATAAGACAATGAGTCTCAGTCCAGGTTACAGAGTTATATCTCCGGACTAATGCAAGATGGAAAGCAATGGATGAAATGCTAATAACTGGAAATACTGGGCAATATGAACGCATATATTTAAGTAAATAATAACCATGAAGTATTCAGGAAGCATTCAGTTGTGTAAAATGCCACCACCACTACACAATTCAATTCAATTCAAAACCTTTATTTATACAGATAAAACCCATTGAGATCATAGACCTCTTTTACAATGGTGACCTGCTTCAATTAGTTCCAAACATTAATACAAACATGACAGAAAACAAAGGACATTATATGATACTACAGTTTGTATACTAGTAGCATTTACAGACACCAATATTTTCTGATTGTATAGCGTCTATCCTAGCTTTAAAAACATGAAATGGAATCAAACTGCTTAGCTTCCATTCCTTTTGTAGACTGTTCCATGCTAGCGGCGCTGCGCATCTAAAAGCTGTATTTCCTAATACAGTGTACACATGTGTACAAAGACACACTTTGAAAGAGTCAAATGATTAACATACCAATTAAATAAGTGTACAAATAGAAGTATTAAATACCCTGCAGTACTTCATAACACCACAGGCTTTATGGGATGTATCTGCTGTGGTAGGAGCAGTCTAAGAACGCTTGCAGGGAGAAAAACCATTATTTCCGTTCTTGTTCAATGTTGATATCGTTTGAATGAAGAATACTTGTTCCTTGGCTATTCTGGACACAATACACCTATCCCTAATGGACATGCCATTCCCAGTACACAACATATTCACAGTACATCTATAAATAAGACCACTAAGAGCCGTTTAAGCCACTGAACGCTGCTACATCAAAACAAATCCTCTGTGTGGTTCCTCTTAGTCTCTCACTGAAAGAACCGCTCTTAAAAACGAAGTTTAATGGATGACCTTCAGAATCCAGCACTAATAGCTCATAAAGTAGCTGAAGCTTTAAGACTGTTTGGGGAGACTTTTACTCTTGAAGTGTCAGAAGGGGTAAAGCACTTCAAACTATTTCTTTCCCCTTTTATATTTCCATTTGATGCCTAGTTCAAGCGTCTGACTGTCACCTCACTAATAAGCCAGAAAGCGCTCGTATAGCCGAGGTTTGTCAGCGAAAGTCGCAGACATTAGTCATAGCCCAATCTGCCTGTGATGCAGATGAATTGGCAGAGAGGCAGCCACACTACAGCAATTATCAATCACACGCTGTTGGGCCGCACTCATATTTCATGCCATTGTCAAACAGATGGATGCCGTGAAGGTGGATTGATATGCAGTAAAAATCCTACGCTTATTGTCTTATTCATCTTCAAGAAGTACACACGTGGGCTCTATCTTTGCATTTCGAAGACCCACTTCTCTTCTTTATTTGTCATATGAAACATCGATAGTAATCCATTTAGTATGACAGCAACATTTATATTGATCACATCTCAACAAACTATTTATCAGGCAGCCAATATAGTAGAGCCACATTTAGAAATTCCCCAAGGTACTTTATCTGATCCAGAGATGGACTGAATGTCACTTCTCCTCCTCCTGGACCAAATGTCAGTAGCTCGTGTGAAATCATGAGAAAACAAGCATCCAAGAGTGAAGACGAAGGTTACTTTGCACCACAATGGAAATGTCCAAATGGAGGGACGACCATATTAGGAAGCTGCCGTCGGTAAGGGGTGACCCAGAAATCTACGAAGAATTCAAGAAAAGGCAACAGACTGTTCTTATAGGAGTCCTACAGATGTCCTAAAAATGTCACATTCGACCAAAAGTCATTCAAAATATCCCCAAAAAGAAATGCCAATTGCTTTGAAAATAAACACCATCCAACACACAGAAGTACAGTATGTGTGGCTCTTATTATGCAGAAAACAACAGCCATATTTGTATTCCAACTATTGCAAAGGCATGGCACGCAGCCCGTAGGTTAGATTAGGGCTTAGGGTTAGTGAAGGAATGAGGACTTGGAATGGTTATGAAAAGGGTAAGAATATATATAATTGTCAGAGTAATGGGTTTTTCAGCATAACATTGTCATGGAAACGGTTTCTTTTTTTTAATATATTTTTTCATTGAGTCAGGCACAATGAGTTACATTTATACGGTCTATGTGTGTCCTTCCCCCCCTCCCGGTCCTAGCTAGCAAAGTAAATAAATACATAGGTAAAATTAAAGTAATGTAAAAGATAATTTAAAAAAATAATTAATAGATAAGGAAATAAAGAATACATGTACCCATATACTCACATATACACATACATATATATATACGTACATACCTACACCCATACATTTACAAAATAGCATACATTCATAGTCCCCCCTTTCTTCCTAACTTAGTGTCTTGAGTTCAGCTATGTCACAGAGCCCCCAGACAGATTCAAACATGTCTGAAGAGCACCTCAGGTTATATTTAATCTTCTCCAAGTGCAGGTTTAACATTATATCTTTAAGCCATAGAGATGCTCTAGGTGGTATTGAGGGTTTCCAATCAAGTAGTATTCTTCTACGTGCTAATAGAGATGCAAAGGCTATACTGTCCTTTATTTTCCTCCTCATCATTCGGTGGCCAGGTAGTACTCCAAAAATGGCAGTTTCTGCACATGGTGTCAGTACCACGTCCAAGGACTCAGCGAGGTGTTTGAAAATGCTTCTCCAGTATCCTTGTAGGCGAGGACAAGACAAAAACATATGAGTCATGTTTGCTGGTGACGTGTGGCATCTGTTACAGGTATCCGTGACATTAGGGTATATTTTGGAGTTGGTGTAATAGATACGGTGGACAACTTTAAGTTGTATAAGATTGAGCCTGGAACAAGACGTACTATTGTTCACTATCGCTAATGCGCCATCCCAGACATCATGATCTATTACTAGTTCATCTTCCCAATCTTGTTTGATTTTACCAAGAGATGTTTCTGTGAGACAGAATTGTAAATTCTTGAAATCAGACCTTTTTCGATTGTCAGAGTGTCCAGAATTGAGTCAATTATTGAATCCGGAGGGATATTGGGGAAGGAAGGGTTATTTAGTTTAACCCAGTTTCGGACCTGGAAGTAGCGAAATAGATGAGAGTCTGGGAGGCTACATTTGTTAGAGAGTTGGCTAAAGCTACCGAAAACATTGTTAATGTAAAGGTCCCTAACTCTGATAAGGCCTAATCCCTGCCACATAGAGAAGGCCCCATCAGCGTGAGGGGGGAGAAAGAGATGGTTGTTGCGAATGAATAGAAGATGAATATGAATAGAGGATTATTGGTATGCCAACCAGAGCATGCGGATAAAATGGGGGAATGGAGTCTCGGCGCCATTTGGTGTTGGTAATGGAGTCCGCCAGGGGGGGCTCCTCTCACCATGCCTTTTTAATATCTATATGAATGATCTATGAGATGATTTAAGTGTCTGTAAAACAGGGTGTGTGATTATAAACCATCTTATGTATGCCGATGATCTGGCTATTGTTTCTCCTAGCAGTGCTGGTTTTCAACAGTTGCTAAATGTTTGTTCTGATTACGGAGTCAAATTTGACGTTAAATACAAGAAAGAAGAGCGCTGTAATGATCTGCAGAGCACAAGGGGATAAGAACCTTTGTTTTCCAACATTCTACCTGTCAGGACCTTTATACAGTCTATGGTCAGGACAGGTGCTGTCTGTTAGCTGTAACACTAAGTATCTGGGACACATCATCACAGATGAAATGGCTGATGATGATGGCATGTATAGACAGTCTTATATATGCAAGCCAACATGTTGGCTAGAAAAGTCTCTTGGTGTTCAGATGAGGTTAAGGTGAACCTCTTTGGAGCTTATTGCACTCCTCTCTATACTGCCCCTTGTGGGTCAAGTATAAGAAGGCGAGCCTCAAGAAGCTCCAGGTTGCATATAATGACTGTTTGCGTATACTGCTTAGAAAACCAAGGTGGTGCAGTGCAAGTGAAATGTTCTGTAACGCACGAGTCAACACGTTCCATGCTCTCTTGAGAAATCGAATGTACAAATTCATCTGTCGATTGAATGTTTCTCATAACTCTGTCATTACGCTGCTTTCAAATCCGTGTCTCAGTGCGATACCAGGCACCTCTGTGGAAGCATTGGTATCACTGCCTTTTCTAATTTATATTTGAGTGTTGTATGTTTTGTAATAATGGACCAAGAGTCTCTTTAAATAAAGATGATGATGATGATGATGAGGATGATGATGATCCATGAAGTCCATGAGCACTTCTAAATTGGGACCATATTCTAATGCTGCGTTCACACCGGACGCGATGCGAATATTCGCTTCGCTCTAATCGCTCCTATCGCATTGCTCAAGTCCAGTGCTTCTCAAAGTGTGGTCCGCGGACCACTGGTGGTCCGTGAGCGCCCCCTAGTGGTCCGTGAGTATATTGGTAACATTTCATATTTGAAATAAATAAATAAATTTAAGTTTTCCTCACTCTCGCGGGAATATCTCCGCAATGGAGCGAGCTTAGGTTTCACTTTCAATTGCATGATATAGCCCAGCGCAACACCTTCGTCACACATGTTACCACTTGTTTGTACCATTTTCAGGCGATTTGTAATCTGTTCTAGAAAAACGATGTGTTTTTTTATATTTGTGGAGTTAGGTGGTCCGCGAGTGTTTTTTTATTGGTTAAGTGGTCCTTGGTATGAAAAAGTTTGAGAAACTCTGCTCTAGTCTAATTGTCCGTTCACACCGGACGCGATACGAATATTCGCTTCGCACTAATCGCTTGAGTTTCACCGCGGCTGCCAGTTGTCTTTACTCGCATCATTCAAACAAGACGCGCTGGCTCGGGAGCTACAACTACAACAAAATGAACATATTTTACCGTGATTCAATTGTAATACACGTTTCTAAATGATGCCGACGTAACAACATACTGATACCGGTTAGTAAAACCATGAATTAATGCTTTGACAAGTCTGCAGACAGACGGCAGGCGAAAAACCTTTTAAAATGCTTGTTTTCTGAATGGAGCTTGGGTCGACCAGGCTAAGCTAACGTTGTATATGCTCACTCCACACTCATAACAACGGCCTACAGACATAAATAAAGCAGCGACTGTATTCTCCATGACACAGACAGTCTGTAGTTTGTACTTGTTTAACTTTTGTCTAGTTTCTGAACAGATATGAGGAGCTGTGATCTCTGTGTGCTAACTGCTAACAGCTAATGGCTGATGTTTTCTGGTTGAACGTCAGTGACGGCAGGCTGAGATCCTCACCGCTGATTGGCTTCCGCGAGAACGCGTCACGTGAATTTGACGCTCGAGTTGAAAAATTGAACTCTGGCACAGTTCAATCGCCTCAATCGCGTGATTAGCGTAGCGTCCACCGCTTCGTGCTCGCCGTCGGAGCGAATTCGCGTCTGTCCGCGTCTCTGCATTGACTTTAAGGCCCTGACACACCAAGCAGTCACCAGAGAACTCGCCGACGCCGACTGTTGCGTCGGCGTGTTCTCCTGCGTCTTGGCCATGTGTCGCACTGGAACACACCGCAAAGACTTCAGCCGAGCGCGTACGAACTGCACATGCGTGAACGGCAATAACTCTCCTTACCAGCAGGCGGCGGTAGTGTGTATTCGTCATTCAAAAGAGACAACAACCGGAAAACAGAGAAGAACAGACTACGTGATATAAACAAACAACAAATAGCGTGTGCGTTCCATTTTCACTCTCGTCTATCAAAAACATGTTTCGTGCGGTACTGGAGCTATCAACCATTGGAGTGTTGCTTGTGGAAGACATTCTCAAGCAACCGTTTCGCTTATCATGCACTGATTCGCTAGCTGAACAGCCAATCAGAGTGATTTCTTTGTCCGACTGCCTGTGGCCGACGCACGGCCGATTCAACATGTTGAATCGGCCGTGCGTCGGCCATGAAAGGCCAAATAAGGCGTGTCACGGCCGGCGGTGCGGGACACACCAAATTGAGTTTGGGCGACAGGGCACGCTTCGTCGTCCGACTAACGAAAACGGCCGATTTCGGCCTGGTGTGTCAGGGCCTTTACATGTAATCGCGCCGCCCCCAAACATTGCATAGCGTCCGGTGTGAACGCAGCATTAGGGTGGAAACAACAATCGGGTTATTCGAGTATTGAGTTGGCCTGCTGGGTAATGTAGATGTAAGCAAAGCCAAAAGTGAGGTAGTAGGACAGGATTTGGCTTCAAGCTCACACCAACTCAATGTTGGTTCCTTAATCCATGGTAGATATAGGGTTAGAAATGAACAATAATAGTAAGTCGTCAGCGCAGGGCCGCCCCTGGCCAACTTGGGGCCCCAAGCGACATTGTGAGATGAGGGCCCCCCCCCCCCAACCGACAGGAGTGAAAAAAAATGTTTTGGAAACAAAGTAGGCTACTTTGCAAATATAATTCCTGTTTATTATTATTATTATCAACACAGTTACTTTTGTATACAGTGAGGTAAATGGTAAATGTGCTTGTATGTCGTTCAGTATGCGTTTACAGGTGAATTCTGCATTTCCTGCCAAATACTAGCCTCATAAAGATTACAATATAATGAATGCAAATAAACTACTTCTAATAATAATCAGAATCAATTCAATAATATAAATACTATATTATTTTATTATAATATAGTTGTAATATAGTCAAGACAAAACATGCTTATTACATACTCAAAAACTGATATTTCTTAAATCTGTATTCTAGTTCCCTCTGTCAGCAATGTATCAACAACTACACACACATTTCTCTCAGTATTTCTCTGTGTTGTGGTTGACATGATGATGACTGTTAGGAGTTAAGGGGAGAGGCTGAGCGTCTCCATGAAATGCGCAAATTGACATAAAAATGAATAAAAGGGGAAAAAAATGCTCCATGTTTTTTAGGCTGTAAACTTGAACTGTTATGTAAGCCAACTAGACGGACAGTGTATCTCTCTTCCTCCTGTACATTAGCAGATCAAAGGCATCACATACTTGAATGAACGGTAAAGAATGCTGGAAATAACTGCATCTCCATTAGCCTATATGCTCTGCAGAGACTGCCTTCTTCATGGCCTGAATTGCAGCTGATGTTTTAATATGGCAATTTGACTTATACAACATTCACAAGTTGTACATTTGACTCATACAATAACCCACCTTCGAATGATGCTCTAGTTTCTTCATGTTTTGTTTTTTTCCCCTCTTGCTTGCGCCGGACTGAAACTGTCTTTTCACCGACATCTCTTCACCTGCACTAGTGGCCGTATCAAAGTCGTGATTGGTCAGATGTCGATTCATTGCAACGGTGTCGGGTTACAGACGTGCTCCCCTTGTCAAGGCGGGGCCCCATGCAGCCTGCGTGATTGACCTGTAGGGAGGGGCGGTCCTGTGTCAGCGTATAACAATGCTATCCAGGACACAAATTTGGATCCGAGGCTGAACCTCTTAAGGACCTCAAATAGAAAGCCCATGGGCTTTCTATTTGAGGTTCGACAGGGTGGAGTTGCAACTCCACCCTGTCGAACGCTTTCCCTTCAACTAATAACCTTAGTCGGGCTGAACTGTATTTTTGTATGCATCACAATAGCTGCACCTCTTGTTCTACTACTAACATTGGAATGAAAGGTTTGGCCAACCCATGATGCTTTTAACCGATGGTGGTCCTTGGTGGTCAGATGAGTTTCTTGTAAAAAGGCAATTTCAGTTTTAAGATGTTTTAAGTGGGAACATATTCTGCCTCTTTTAACCCGGGAATTCATGCCCTTAACATTCCAAGAGACAAGTCTTACCCCCTAATCGCACCAGGAGCGTCTGCGCTGCGTTGCGCTGCGGCTGCGGCGTTTTTAGCGATCGCGGCCACTCTAGTCAATGGGTGCTATTCCACCAGACCCGCTGCGCCGCGGCTCGAAGCGTCCCAGAAGCTCCTCGCCGCAAGGAATTTCTAAAATATAGGATGAATCCTATTTTTGACGCGGCGCAGCGCAGCGCAGGCAGGAAGTGGAATGTTCATCCAACAACTGCGAGGCTGCACACAAGACGCTCCGCTTCCGCAACGTTTTAAAACGCGCCTGGTGGGTTATGACGCAGGAGGAGGTCGCAGCGCGGCGCAGCCGCAGCGCAGCCGCAGCGCAGCCGCAGCGCAGACGCTTCCAGTGGGATCAGGGGGTTAGACATGCTCCACCATTTCCTGTTAAATTAACCATAATCAAAATTTGACCCAGAAGTATATGAAGAGGTAGCATGGAACAAATGGAAAACAGGATGGAAACTGTTTCTGACCAAATTACAAGCCGGCTAAGTGACTGCAGTATCATCTGTGTCATATTGTCCAGAGCTCATATGAGACAATTAGTAGAAAGTACTTCTAATAACAGCAAGACGTGAGAATTCATTAGAGTAAATTGCCACCCTCAGATTGTGTAATTTGAGCCTAATTGTAATTATAAGAGTTACATTTGCAAGTCAATGACGTCTGTGAGTCTATTTGTTCATTAAACATACACAATGGAGCCAGAATGAGCAATCAGAGGAAAAACTGACTTCAAATAAGAGGGACAGGAAAGTACGGAGGGAAGGCTTTAATTACTACGTTAAAAAAAGGACAATTTGACTTAGATTATGAACCATGTTTGAGTGTCTTTATACGGCTAAATAATAGAGCTTTAAAAACACCCTGCCACAAAACACAGTGGGCATCTCCTCCCATCCTTACATGACATTGAATGAACTAAATATAGACACTGTAAGCAACCTTATTATTGCAGGAGAGCGTAAGGAACCTAAAGTGATAGATGTGGGCATCAGGAAAGCTGTCAGAAGCTCTCATAAAAAAAGTAATAGGATGGCAGCGAGCTGGGAATAACTGACGAATAGTCCTTATCATTCGTCTGTGAGTTTATCCTTGTAACACAGGCATGGGAACAAAAGAAAGGTATTCAAAGGTTATACAGCTGTATGCAGGCAGAAATGAAGGTGTAGGTTCCCTGGAGAAAGATGAATGATTATTCAGTTGATTGAAATCAGGATTGATAAGTGAATCGACAGCAACTCAACATCTAACCATAAAGCAAAGATAGATTTCTATTTTCAGGCTTCATTATAAGCTCACCACAAAAGTGATTTTCCCATTACCTCCGACAGTCAGTCACTTCCCCTCCAACAATTACCTTTTGATTCTCATGCCAAGGGGACATTATGCACATTATGATTTATTTCAAACGCAGAACAATTACTGGGTGATTTTACTGACGTGCTTTAATTCTAACTCAATGCAGCCTGATTACTCTGGTTTGTATTATATATATATGGTATGTGAGGATCAAACAGACCCCCTGCAGTGTCCTCCCCCAAAACTGGTGGAGCTTTTAATGGATTCTGGATATTTAAGGTTTCTCATAAATGCAGAGGAAACCTGGACCTTTTTCCTTCACTTTAATATTTTGATTTGAATAAAAGCCAGCGCCTGAGCTTACTCTCAGTGACATGTTCTGATCTGCTTTCTTCACAGCAGGAGGACAGAAGAGCTGCTCACCATCAAAGAAGAAGAGCTAAGGACTACAGGTGGAGGACTTGTTTCATGATATTGAACGAATCCTTGAGTAAAAACTTGAATGATGTTCAAACCAACTCTCTATTAACAAGTAATCCTCTGATTAGGATTTCATAGTACATGTGCTGTTAAGTAGGTCATTAGAGTCATTATCCCTCCTATGACATATAACCCTATTTTTACACTATATATCGTCAGCATTAAATAGTGATTGCTCAATAGTCTGCCCTTCTCTTGCTGGATTAGGATTGCCTACTTTACACAATAAATGATAAATATTGCAAATAGGTCAGCAGGATAGACAGAAGCTTGATTAACAGAGATGGAGATTTTGGAGAAGAGATAAATGCTTTGATATCCTATTAGATAAAACAGACTTTGACAAACTGCATACTGTGCAGGTAAAAGAAGGTAAGACTATGACCATACATGCTATTTTAATCCTTGGATCATGTTTAAAAGTGACTTACATTTCTGAATAATATCATATTCTGTGTCTTCTGTTGAATCCCACCACTAGTTTACCCCACATAATATCTGTACCAGATGGAAAGCTAGTGTATTTTGTTATGTATTCTGGCATGAGATAATCCAAAGATGAGGATTATTCATATTTGCTCTAGTTTTTGTTCTATTACCCTGGAGATATTGGTGTTATTGTTGTGTACCACAGATTAGGAGCTTTTTGTTTTCCTCCCTGCTTGCCATCCTCACTCTCCTATCAGCAGCTAACACAATTTAGCCTGGCACCGGACCATCTTCCACATTAGGGTTAAATCACCCGTTTGATTGCAATTGACATAATTGGAAATTATTCTAACAATGTCTTTCCAAAATAGCAATTAAGAGCAATGAAGCCCTATAGGCAGTCAGAGAGAGAGCGAACTGAAGGGAGAGGAAACGATGAGGAGAAGGAGAGAGAAAGAGGAGAGAGAAAGCTTTTTACAGAGGCCAGCCAAGCAGCAATTGCTCTGCTCAGTTGAGCAGTGGAGATAAGCCGCAAAGCAGATGCCTGCATATCAAGTGCTTTCCTTAGTTGCCACATTTCCAATAGCTGACTCACAGCTCCAATTCCCCAGAGGACAGGGTGTGTGTGTGTGTGTGTGTGTGTGTGTGTGTGTGTGTGTGTGTGTGTGTTAGTGGATGTACTGTATTTTCTCCCTATATATATATATGTGTGTGTGTGTGTGTGTGTGTGTGTGTGTGTGTGTGTGTGTGTGTGTGTGTGTGTGGATGTACTGTATTTTCTAAATATATATATGTGTGTGTGTGTGTGTGTGTGTGTGTGTGTGTGTGTGTGTGTGTGTGTGTGTGTGTGTGTGTGTGTGTGTGTGTGTGTGTGTGTGTGTGTGTGTGTGTGTGTGTGTGTGTGTGTGTGTGTGTGTGTGTGTGTGTGTGTGTGGCTGTCAGAGTGCTGGGTCTGGATGTTTGTGGGATCGGGAGGTGTTCGAGACAAAGGGACGTGTCTTACAGAGGGTCATGGTCTGGGTGTTAGCTCTGCATCGATCATGTGACACTCGGTGACCGCAGGAGCCAATCAGAAGCTCAGAGAGACCGCAAACTGAAATTATTAAGAGCTGATTGAAAACTGAAATATAGAGACTCGTTGTGATGACATCTGTGAAAGGATTAAACAGATAGGAGGAGACAAACATATTTAAATGTGTATAGACGCATTAGTGTATAGACGCTAATAAAAGGTGTTTAAACACATTTTATATTTAAAAAAAACTCTCAAAACATTTAACTTGTAACTAACGGTGTAAAATAAATGCAGTAGAAGTAGAATAATGATATTACTTTGAATTGGAGTATAAGCAGTACTCGAGTTGAGGGGGGATGGCATCCCCCCAGAAATAAAAACGGTCAAAATCGTCCCCCTTCTAAAACTGCCATTCCCCCTTTCCATCCCTTATGTAATTTTATCAATGAACGTGGCACTGGTATTACTGCTATTTCAACATTAATTGTGTGCATTTTGAGTAAAATACTGTGAGCGAGGGAGCACGCACACACGCAATGACATTTTTACCAAGTCACTGACGCTATACTATGCGAGTGCGCTAGAGGGCGCCAGAGCGCCGTGATGCGCCTGTTTGATCGATGCCAGAAGCGCAGGTAACGGTCATCACAATGGCCAAGCAACCAGGAGGACAACGCGATCTGAGGGACTTCATATTTAAAAATACTAAAAATAACATTTCAGGTAAGTCAAGAGTCAGTAATCTTAGTCATTACTCATTACTTTAGTCACCAAAGGTGAATCTATGGACATAAGCAGCAATGACAACTTAGTTTGGAGTTTAGCTACGTTTTTCTCTCGTGTTAGCTAGCTGGTAAGACTCAACACTGTTGATGAAATGATACCACCAGCACCAGAAGAGCTGAAACCCCTCCTTCAAGCAGTGAACACTCTGGTCATCTCCACAGCTGAGTGTGAACGTGGGTTTAGTCAGATGAACATTTTAACCACAACTAGAAGCTCCCTGGAGGTCAAAAGCATGTCAGCCTTGCTTTTCATCAAGTGTGTTGGCCCTCCACTGAACAAGTTCAGACCAGAGGTATATGTCAAGACTTGGCTTCAAAGCCATTGCTTAGCTAACAATCCGAAAGCAAGAGCCAGAAAAATTGAGACCAAAAAGCATGATTATGAAAATCTTTGGAAACTTCTATGAGATGGGGGAGAGTGGAGTCGGCAGCCATTGACAACATTGGTCCTATTTTGTATTATCTGTATAATCTGTTAATATATTTTCATATTTCGTAAACAATTTCAATTTGCACTTACAGTAATGCCCTGTTCCTAAAAATGTTCATGAAGAATTTACATAATGATTTAATTAATTACGATACAAATGTAACCCTTTAGATACCAGTTTTGATTGTATACCAGTAACTGCTTTTTTGAAAAAATACACTATAATTCAATATTCTAAAAACTATTTTGACTTTATTATTAGTGTAATCAGTTGATCCATCTGAATAATAAATGAGGCACTGTTAACCTACAAGATTTGTACCATATACTTCATTATAACCACATTTTTGTATTCCCTCCCCCCCTTTAAATGAAAGTGAAAAAAATATGTTGCCCTAATTGTCCTCTGCATTTGACCCTAAATGTTATTCTACTCTAATTCTGAGGGGCCTTGGTCAAGAGCAATGAAAGGAGTATCTGAACATCCATAACATGCATGTTGTTTTAGGAGTATAATAATGATCTTTCTGCTGCTGGTCTCCCACCCTCTGCGGGTTATCAGCACAAATGATGTCCCCATATGATCAAATCCACCATCCCCCCTGATTTTTTTTTACAACTTGAGTACTGAGTATAAGTATAACGTGGGCCGTGGCAGTAAAGAAAATACTTAAAGGTGGGGTAGGTAATTCACTTCAGAAACACATCCCGATAGCAATGAATACATTAACTGCTTTGACAATAAATACATTAAAAAATATCATCTGTGGAAGCCGTGGCGCTGTAAAAAGCTCGACCAATCATCTGAGCCGGCTAAAGTAACTGGATGGCCTACCTGCCTGTCAGCCTTCCATCTGGGCACAAACTGATCTCGTGCCCTCATTGGTCATGTGCGCGTTCGTGTGTGTTGGAGGAGGGGCTCTGTGAGGAAGTGGCAGATTTTCTCCGGTTGTGTATTTTCAAATTCTAGCGCACTCGAGCTGGTTTCTCCAAAATTACCTACCCCACCTTTAAGTTAAGTACACCAGTGACGTGCGGTGAGGTTCATGGCTGGTGAGGCACTGACTCTTTCAGAGTCAGATTTACAAATATTATATTTTGACCTTAATCGAAATGTTCGGTTATTTTCAAAAGCTTTTTTAGTCTGATGTTTCGATTCATTTTAAACAGACCGTTCAACAAAAGGATACCCAACATCTAAATATTGGATTGTTCTTTCTTAGTAAGATCCATAGACTGTATATATAGGTAAGATCCCATGTTCATTACAATTGTGGTCTTACCTTGACTTGAAGATGAAGTCCATGCTTTCCTTCTGGACAACAATCTCCATTACATTTTTGTAAAAGTCCTCCTTATCTTCCTCTAGTTTCAAAAGTCTAGTTTGTTGTTTGTCTCTGCGTAGAATAACAGTAGCAACAAGAACCTGTGGGCTCATGTGCGCCCCCTTCAGTGCGGCAGAGGTTATGGCTGCCTCCCCTGGTGCTTTTTTCATTGCCGTTGTACGATGAGACCAGCGAGCCTAAATATCATATATACGTGAAATAAGTTATTTAGAGACTATGGATGGCGAGGATAAATGTAATAAAGGGATCTACAAACATTACATTGGTGACATACAGTGAGATGGTGCAGGCATGCGCTTAGTGCCCGCTTTCCAGCCAGTTTCTGTGGGGTGAGGCATTCTGAGGTGAGGCAGAGCTCGTCCCTGCCTCACTCCTCATCGCTCCCATGTAGGAGTTGTAGCGGAGCTCGGCCAATTTGCTGATTTTGACTGTAAAAAGCGATTGGAATCAAACATAAATCACACTTACAACACAGATCAGTGGAGACATTTTATTATTATTATTATTACTATTGAGTTTTTCATGTTTTTCCGTTACATTGGAGTATGACAGGTGAGGCTCTGCCTCCCCTGACTGCACGTCGCTGAAGTACACATACCTCAATTTTGTACTTCAGTGAACGCTACAGTTTGAAGTACATTTTGCATCTCAGCAAGTACAAATGTGACTCATGTTTGCAGATGTCTCAGTGTCACATCAAAAATGTGTGTGTGTGTGTGTTTTCCACTCTTGTGTGCAAAGACGGTTCTGCACAATCATTCTCAATAATGGTTTTTGTTTCTCCGTCTGCAGCATTGAAGCCTGCAATCATGTTTTCATCCTTGTTCAATTTCCACTGTCGTCAACAAGTGCCGGTGAGGCTTTGACGCTTTCCTTTAAAAACACGTTTCCTGTGCTTATAGTCAGATGTGAAATAAAGGCTAAAAACTTGAATGTATCATGCATTACGCAAAGTAAATACCAAATGCATGGCTTGTTTAAAGAATATAAAGACGTACACATGTTTGGGAGTACAGAAAGGTAACGAGACTAGTGTTCATGGTGTTATTCCCAGCATTCTGGCCTTAAAGGAATATGGCAATCATGATTTAATGGTAGCCTGAAATGCTCACAACGCTGCTGTGATAGAATAATAATTACAGCGGGTGTAGAGGGTCTGTGAGACTCAAAAGAAACAAAGAAGAGACGCAGCTTTAATAAGCCAACATCAGGCCAATTAAGCAACCCTCTGCAGTGAAAGCTCCGGAGCGCAGATCGCAGATTAGCTTCAGAAAAACAGCATTATTGCAGCGCGGGGCCTCAGAGGGTTGCACACAGTGTCAGTGATTCTCCTATTCGCTGATGAGGCACACGTAAACACCGAGATGAATGTTGTGTGAAAACAGGTTATTGATTTTGGCCGTGAAGAGACGCACTCTCTCTACGGGACTATTGGGGCAGAAAGATGTGTCTTTAAAGGTCAATGAAGATGATGCACATTTACAAGAGTTACTCCAAACTCTGGAGGGTTTCAGAGGCAGGGAGGACGCTATGGAGAAAAGTGGAGGGATAATTAGACAGGAAGTGGGTTTGAATGTTATTTCACTTACTTACTAATTAAAAGAAAGGAGAAATTCATTTTGGTGTTTTTTTATCCAGTTTTGAGTTGTTGTTGTTGTTGTTGTTGTTGTTGTTGTTGTTGTTGTTGTTGGACCGTTGAGCCAGTGAGCACTTTAAGAAAATGACTAAATTGAGTGGATTTGTGACTTTTTATAGTTTATTTTGTTAGATTTTGGCATCTTATGTACTTTGGCACTTTGTTCAGCAGGTTTTGTAACCCTTGTGTTTTGTTCGAAAGCTGTTACCGTTCATGGTGTCCGCGGGTCTAAAGTCAAAGATGAATCTTGATTGGTCCAAATTTGACCTTGAGTCACCCAAAACAATTCTGCTGGGTCTCCCCAGACCCCAACACCAAATTATACACTTTTTTTTTAGAGACCTTCAGACTTGGCAAAAATGGTCAAAATCTGTTTTGTAGTGTTTATATATCTGTTGTGGAGGATATCATGAAGCCTTGTTCCCATAGAGCGTAGTTATTATCATTTTAACTTGAAACGGGTCACGGGAGACCCAAACACAACACAAGGGTTAAAGGTCCCATGTCATGGCCATTTCTACTGATCATAGCTCCATTATTCAGGTCTGCTAGAATAGATTTATATTGTTCAATGTTCCAAACTCACATTGGTTTCTCACAGCATCTCTGTATAGTCTGTGTATTCACTCTCTGTCCTAAACACCTTGTTGGAGCTCCTGCCCCCCCCCCCTCTGAGCCCAGTGTGCTCTGATTTGTCGGGACGTTGCGAGGCTCGTTGCTGCGAGGAGCGGAAAGGTTTCCGGGTCGGCGATACAGCGAGAACAAGCGAAACTCATCCTGAGCACACAAACACTCTCAGCCGAAGTAAAAACAATAAGTGTGGCTTGATATTGAGAAAGAGAAAGGTTTCTAACGCTGTGAGAATGGGTCTGCGGAGAGCATTTCTCCGCCATCCCAACTCGTCTATTACCAGCGTTCAGGGAGCTCTATGCAAGTCAATGGGACTCCCTGTTAGTTAGCCAAGGGGTCCTGGTGTGGGAGGTGCTCCGCGGATTGGTCCATTTGGGCCAATCCGGTCCTTTGTTGTTGATTTGGGTTTTCACACGTCAGAGAACCCAGGAAGCAAACAATGGAAACAGAGAAATGTCCAACGAGGCGTTCTGGGGCAGCACAGACAGGTCTTCTCTGTGTTAGAGTTTTACTCGCTACAGGGTGTACTTTGAGGGTTTGTGACTGCAGACCGTTCACATGCAGAGAAACCTTCATAACACAAGGGGACGGGTGATAACCGGAAAAGCATGACATGGGTCCTTTAAGCAGCAAAGTAGATTTCTCTCTAGATTTCACAATGCAACACCACACTGAAAAACTGGTACGTTGACTTCAATTAAAGTTATTAAAGGTATTATGTTAACAGAACCTAATACAGTTATGTGAAATTGACATAATATATTTAATTAAAGTCCACGTTTCAGTTTGTTCAGTGTACTTCTACGTTGATGCTAACAGTTGAAGTGCACAGCTGCTGTAATATTCCCGATGATTTGGACGGAGCATTTCCATAGTGAGGGAATATGAAGGACCAAATTGTATAATAAATAAAAGGATCTTTAGTTTCTATTATATCTTTCAACTGATTTTGATTCTGCCTCGGGGGGATTTGGGGAAAAGAACATCTGTTATGCTGAAACGACTCATGCTAATGTAAAGAAGCTTAACTCAGCCGCTGCGTCCTTTTCTAATCCAATGCTGAATAATCACATTCAAAAGATATTTGGAGCACAGGGACGTTATCTCCTCACTGCTTTATCTGACGTCCACAAGCACACCATGTTTAAACAGCAGCCTTCTGACCGGATGGATCATCAGATGCATGACTTTGAGAACAATAGGCTATGGATACAAACATCACTGTGTGGAGTCCTTGAGAAAAGAGAAAAAGCAATGAACCAAAGAAAAGATATAACATAAATAGCACCAGAGTGAATCGTGCTTAAGAATCTTTATATTCAAGTGATTTCTGTGACGGTATTTTGCACTTTTTGAAGTTTCCATAGATTTTTAAGACAGGAAATTGAAAACCCCTAAAACTGTTTAAATGTCCAGGTTTAAGTTAATATCACTTCTGTTTGCATAAAGTCAGAGAGCATATCTTTGCAAACATATTCTGGTATTGAGCATGACGGGTATAATGAGATGTTCTTTTCTAATAAGATCTATAACCGCAATGAATAATGCAAAAAAGCTCTTTGATGTTCACAGCCGGACCTCCATTTGTTTAAACGAGTCAGGATTGAAGCATTTAATCGTCCTTATTGTATAGATTTTGCTGCAGCTGCAGAATTAGATGTATTAAAAAGTTTAAAGTCAGCATACTTTATCCCAACACAACGGGTGTTTCTGTTTTTGCACAGTCTTGTTATTCTACTCAACAGGCTGGCAACAAACAGGGCACGATATGCTAATGAGCTGCAACAGATCTGTCAGCATATTCCTTTCTAAATTGCCCCCGACCGATTTGAAATGATTAATCACAAGATTAATGACCGACGCCATAATGAAGTGGAACTTTGATGAGCACCTTGATCACACAACATTAAGAGTTCAGCGAGAGGCAACAACCCGCCTGTAAGAGCTGGACAAATAAAGTGTACACTGAAGAGAAAGTACAACATTCACTGCTAATTGGACCTTGGTTGAAAATGTGGAATAGCAGACGTTATCTCCACGGTAAATGTCTGTCTGTGTTCCGTGTGATTAGCACACAAAACATTAGAAACACTGGAAAAATGCTGCTCCAAAAACAAGTAAATGTATAATAAAAACAAGGTGTTTTCTCTTTTAATAAGTGAACAAATCTGCCAATAGAACAAGTACAAAATGGAGTGGTAAGATTTCTTGAAGTAAAGATGGGATGATTAGAAAAATGAGATCTTGTATTTAGCTGGGAAAACTTATTTGAACTATATTTGACCAGAATTAGGGAATTTGTAACAAAAAAAACATTTTCAGTTTTCTGATGTTAGTGGAGATTTTCCTATAAAATAAGATGTTTATAACCCTCCTGTTGTCTTCGGGTCAAATCTGACCGATTTACTACTTTCATCAATCATAACTTTTTTGTTTTAGATTCGATTGCATTTACGGCCCGTCCACACTACAGCTTCGACAGCTTCAAAAACGGTTTCCAACACGTCTGCCCATTCACTTTGAATGGGGTGACGTCACCTCGCTTTTCACCGAACTGAATTGTGGGTAGCATAGCGGTCCGTCTCCGGCGTCAGAAGTTGAACATTGTTCAACTTCTGACGCCGGAGACGCCGGAGTAGCCAGCGCAGTAGCAATCCCGTTTCTGAAAATCTGACAGCTCAAGCCGTAGCCAATCAAACCGCGTCTAAGCTGGGAGAGATATCCCGCCGTTCATTTCTATATTTCAAAAAAAGATGGAGGAGAAACTAATTATCGCCGTAGCAAATCACCCGGTTTTGTATGAGCAGACCCTCTTCACCTACCGGGATACAAACCGGAGGAACCAGGCATGGAGGGAGGTGGCAGAGACAGTGGGTGAAACTGGTAGGTTTTCGCCTGTTTGGGGAGTTTATATATATATATATATTGCTGGCATAAAATCCCCGGGGTTTTTTGCTTTGTATGTCGGAGGCGGGAGATTCATGTGATTGGTTGTTGGTCGCGTTGCTCGAATAAAATTCCCAAGCTTCAGACACGCCCAGCTCCAAGCTTTTTTTGAAGCTGTAGTGTGGACGCTCCGTCAGGCTTTATGATATCCTTCACAGTAGACATTTGAACATATACAATTGCTGATCACCACAAGGCCAGATTAACCATATGGGCAACCTAGGCAAGTGAGCAGTGACAAGATACACAATCTTGTCTTTTTCGGGCACAACCTCACTCATCATACATTGTTTTAAATGACACTCACTCTTCACCATAAATAACACATATTTTCTATAGGATCAAATTAATATATTTTCTAAACCGTCTCTGTACTGTAGGTCCCACTATGTATGCGCTCAACTTTACTACTACGCGGCGGCGGTGTATAGCTGAATCACAGCCCCACCCTCACTCATGGATGGTGCCAGTAGCCAAACGCCCAGCGGGGCTGCGAAAAGAAAGGAAAAGAAGAGAGAGTGGCGGCTGCATTAAAAAATGTCCCAACAATAAATAGCTTTTTCAAAAAAGCAAAAAGTGACGAAATAGGCCAGCAACCACAAGGAACGGTGGCGGCGGTCACGGAGAATGTTGTTGAGCTAGCGAGCAATGTTAGCCTTGAGCCTTGGATTTTGATGACCTAATCACAGACTTTTCAAAGAGAAAGGCAAGGAAGAAACACTTCTAAAAGGTAAGATCCACTGTCTCTCACACACATTCATTCTCACTCTCACACACTCTCACACACTCTCACACACACACACACACACACACACACACACACACACACACACACACACACACACACACACACACTCTCTCCCTCTCACATATACGTCACACACACACAATATCTTCCATCACATATACTGATCACTTAGTTGAGCAACCACACACTTTCACTACATATTTTACTTTTGTAACTCTCAATGTTTGTGACTAATATAACTCGTGTTCTTGTACAGCCAGCCAGTCATATTGTGGCATTAAGTCGGGTGCTGCTCTGAGGTTTTGAGTGATATTACCTAGGTCTTCTTGAGCCATACACTGTCTTGAGATCTTATCCATTGTATCTTTGTCTTGTGATTTTTGACTGAAAGGGCAAAAGGCTAGACCTACTTTGGTTGAAATATACAGTATGGCTGCGTCCCTGCTTTTGACAAATAGGTGTTCGATTTGACATGCCAGATTGACTGAAAATTCTAAATATTGGTCATGTTGGTAGGTATGGATAGGCGTGGTGTTTACTTGTTGGTACGTGGGTTGGGGGCAGGGGCGGACTGGCCATCGGGAATACCGGGCGTTTTCCCGGTGGGCCGGTGCTGTACGTGGGCCGGAGGGCCGCTCGGATTTGAAAAAAAATACAATACGATGGCGCGCATGAAGTGGGCCTGTCTGTCAATTAATCCCCGGGCCACTTTTTCCCCCCAGTCCGCCACTGGTTGGGGGGGGGGGCCCATGAGCGCTCAGTGCCCAGGGGCCCCTGGAGGTACTAATCCGGCCTTGGATCACCACCTTCATTGAATTTTGGATGATTTAGTCAACTTTGTAACACCCATGGTGTTCCCGGTCAAAAATGACCGCCATAAAAAAAAAGGAATTAGTAACCATCCGGATCAGATAAAACACACACACACACACACACATGATGTTTGTCAATTTAAAAGATAATTTTACAAGTCAAAATGTTTTAAATGTGAAGTAACACTTTTTTTTGTGTGAAACCGCTCAATGAACTACATCTCCCATCTCGCACCACACACCAAGACCACCGTCACGTTGGAACATTTCACTCCTTTCTTTCAGAATGAGGCAGAAAGTATTACAAGAGGTAGGGATGCACGATATTGGTTTGGAAACCGATACCGATAACTTCCTGCTTCTCAAGACCGATACCCGATAATAATATAATATATATATATATATGTACCTGTAGTTTTTGCACACCTGGTGGTAAAAAAAAGACTAGTAGTGAGCAAATGACATGAGCATTGCTACTATGAACAAAACAAAGCCAAGAACAGTTTTGACTTTGCAGCTGGCTTTGGATTCGCCGCTAGTTTAGCAGCGCAGGCGTCTTCGTACACTTTTAACACACCATCGTAGCGTATTATAGCTCGTTGCCTTTTTCCCTCCTCGTGGAACTTCTGCATTTGTTAATACAAATAGCAAGCGAACTATCTAACTCTGAAGCTTTTAAATAGTCCCATACTACCGACGACATGTTTGTTTACTGTCCTGGCTTCACGGCCGCACACCATTTACGTCACAGCCAGGCACGAGTTAGGGAGCGCTGGATTTGTGAAGAACTCCCCTCTTCCTAAACCACTAATACCACAGTACTGGCAAAACGGGAGGAGCCGAGTGAAAAACAAGCGCCCCTCATCCCAATCCACCCACACCGCAGTATTTCTTTCTTTTTTTTTACCCAAAAAATATATTGTATATTATCGGGGCTATTAATACTTTTATCGGGTTTATCGGGATGATGTCATAATTCCTAATATCGGGCCGATAATTATCGTGCACCACTAACAAGAAGTGAAAATCACTCCAAGTCTGGGCATGTTGAGAGCTGTACATACACACAACCTCATTCACACCAACCCAACTCCAGTTCAAGATCCGTGCTAGAGCTTTTCAGGTTCAGAACCGGTTCTTCGGTTTAGCGGAGGCTCTTTTCACACCGCCCAGAGTCCGACTGGTGCTGCGTCATTACGTCATCGTTTGCGTCATGACTTAACCGTTTGCGTGCCTGCTTCATGAAGCCAAACCGCGCGGAAACCCCTCACAGCTCACACCGACAACAACAACAATGGCCGATTGTGCTCCAGCTTCCTCTGCACCTCTTCAGAAGACCAGATTCCCAGCAGGTAGCTGGTCTCTTCAGTGGACCACTGCTGCTTGTTAAGTTTCTCCATCGTTGTGTACAAGCTGGATAAAACGCGGGCTTCTTGTTGTTGTTCAGGAGTTGATCCCGCCCCTGCCCCCGCCTCGACGTAAGCGTGACGTATGTGGTGCTTTTGCTCTGGCCGGACAATTTGTTGGTGCTTGAAACGAACCGGATTCCGGAGCTAAGAGGCTGCGGTGTGAAGAGGAAAACCCGGTGCTTTTCAAGCTCCAGCTCCGAACCGGCCCCGAAACACCGTTGGTGTGAATGAGGTAGGGGAGTCAGTCGGTTCCGTGAGAGCCAGCATGCGGGACCGGGATTCTGGGATTTGTAGTCTTTCTAGTTGCGTATTTTTCATCGTCTTATATTTCAACAGTTTTACGACAAACTGTGACTTTTTTTGACCTGGAAATGATTTGTTAAGATTGACAAACATCATATATGTAATTCGTGGCACAATTCAAACGGGATCGAAAGATACGTTTTCTCTCCCCATTGACTTCAATACATACTTTTTCCGAAATAAGGTCCCATGTGTCGGAAGTAGATGGGCGCGACTTCGCCTCTCTATTAAAGCATGCATTCGTTATTTCTCCAGCTGGAGATGTTGGCTTCACTGATCCAGCTTTTCCTGCAGCTAAGCCTTTTATCTTGCAAGTGAAAGCGTGCATTATGAATACATGTAAGTATTGGCAACAGTTTACAATATATGTAAATGGTATCCTTGAATACTACGCAACTCTTGACTTATGAATGAGTTGTATCATGAATTCCTGTGTGAAACAGCATTTAAAGAATAAACCCATAATGGATCATCAATTATTGAATGTATGTTATATAATGATATATATGAAAGGGCATTTCAGACCAAAGCCTTTGTTCAGCCGCTCTGAAAGCACAACAGCAGATAATGAGTCTATATTCACCTTTAGTGAAGGTTTATCAGATGGTCTACTCTCCCTAAACACAAAAGATAACAAATCATAAACCACAAAAATCCTAACAAAGTGACAGAAATAAATTAGTTTCAAGTAGTAATTAGTAGAAAAAAGGTTGGCAGTTCAGTTTCTACAAATATCCTCAAGTCAATCATCAAGCATGACCTGTTTTAGCACGTGTTCAAAATAGTTTCAGATTTGTAGCTTTCCATTTTTCCTAGCTGTTTATCAGCGTTGCACGGCACACGGCATTAAGCTGCGTCATGCCGGCGAGGAGACATTATTAAATAATCAGACGATCGATTACAATCACACTTTATCATTGCTCAACCAGCGGGGGGGGGGGGGGAGCTGGCGGGGGGGTTATCTCCACTCTGCTTTTTGTAGAAGAAAAATAATCTAATCCTGTTTATGTTTCAAACTGTTCAATTTCACCGTGAGACATCTGGGGTCCTCAGAAAGCCCCTGAGGTTCTGGGAAACGTTTGGGCGAGAATCTTTTGGTACAAATAAACTCGGCAGGTTGTTGATTTGATGCTAAGCTGTCAGCACTTTTGCATCACATTTAAAGTCCCTGCACCTCCGTCTCTGAATGTCTTGATGTTTATCTGCTGATTCAGACTCTGCTCACAGTAATTCTCACTTTTACTTTCAGAGACGGGAGGCAAAAGTTAACAGATGCTAGAGTAAAGAGACACAGTGTGTTCACTTCACATTCTCAAGATGATAGCTTGTTCTCTTTGATAAAATACAATATACTTTATTGTCCCCGTAAGGACATGTGTTCTGGACCCCGTCCTGCAGTTCCGCATACATGTACATATACAAACATAGTAGACATTAAGAGACATACACATATCATCAGGCATACACCGTTTGAACGAACACAATACACAGACGCACATACTGACAATGGAGACCTATTGCACAACCCCTCATGGCCAACATTTAAAAAGTACATTTCATTTCATGTGAATGTTAAGAAGCTTAAAGGAGACATGTCATGTTTTTCCGGTTAGTACCCCGCCCCCCTTGTGTTATGAAGGTTTTTATGCATGTAAACGGTCTGCAGAGTCACAACCCTCAAAGTACACCCTGTAGGGAGTAAAACTCTAACACAGAAAAAACCTCCCAAAAACGCCTCGTTGGAGATTTCTCATGTACTTCCTGGGCATTGTGACGTCTGCATACCCAGTAGCCACGCCCAGAGCTATGACCAGGCTGATCGGTCCGAATGAACCAATCCACGTACTTCCTCACACACACACACACACACACGCACACACACACACGCACACACACACACACACACACACACACACACACACACACACACACACACACACACACACACACACACACACACACACACACACACACACACACACACCACACACACACACACACACAGTGCAGACAGCTCTGCTGATCTCTCCTCCCGGGCTGCAGGCTGATAACAGACAGTTGGGATCGCGGTGAAATTCTCTCTGCAGACCCATTCTCTCTGCAGACCCATTCTCTCTACAGACCCATTCTCTCTGCAGACCCATTCTCTCTACAGACCCATTCTCTCTACAGACCCATTCTCTCTACAGACCCATTCTCTCTACAGACCCATTCTCTCTACAGACCCATTCTCTCTACAGACCCATTCTCTCTGCAGACCCGTTCTCTCTGCAGACCCATTCTCTCTACAGACCCATTCTCTCTACAGACCCATTCTCTCTACAGACCCATTCTCTCTACAGACCCATTCTCTCTACAGACCCATTCTCTCTACAGACCCATTCTCTCTACAGACCCATTCTCTCTACAGACCCATTCTCTCTACAGACCCATTCTCTCTGCAGACCCGTTCTCTCTGCAGACCCATTCTCTCTACAGACCCATTCTCTCTACAGACCCATTCTCTCTACAGACCCGTTCTCTCTGCAGACCCATTCTCTCTGCAGACCCATTCTCTCTACAGACCCATTCTCTCTACAGACCCATTCTCTCTGCAGACCCATTCTCTCTACAGACCCATTCTCTCTACAGACCCATTCTCTCTGCAGACCCATTCTCTCTACAGACCCATTCTCTCTACAGACCCATTCTCTCTGCAGACCCATTCTCTCTGCAGACCCATTCTCTCTACAGACCCATTCTCTCTACAGACCCATTCTCTCTACAGACCCATTCTCTCTGCAGACCCATTCTCTCTACAGACCCGTTCTCTCTGCAGACCCGTTCTCTCTGCAGACCCATTCTCTCTACAGACCCGTTCTCTCTGCAGACCCGTTCTCTCTGCAGACCCGTTCTCTCTGCAGACCCATTCTCTCTGCAGACCCATTCTCTCTGCAGACCCGTTCTCTCTGCAGACCCGTTCTCTCTGCAGACCCGTTCTCTCTGCAGACCCATTCTCTCTGCAGACCAATTCTCTCTACAGACCCATTCTCTCTGCTGACCAATTCTCTCTACAGACCCATTCTCTCTGCAGACCCGTTCTCTCTGCAGACCCATTCTCTCTGCAGACCCGTTCTCTCTGCAGACCCATTCTCTCTGCAGACCCATTCTCTCTGCAGACCAATTCTCTCTACAGACCCGTTCTCTCTGCAGACCCATTCTCTCTGCAGACCCATTCTCTCTGCAGACCAATTCTCTCTGCAGACCCATTCTCTCTGCAGACCCATTCTCTCTGCAGACCCATTCTCTCTGCAGACCAATTCTCTCTGCAGACCCATTCTCTCTGCAGACCCATTCTCTCTGCAGACCAATTCTCTCTACAGACCCATTCTCTCTGCTGACCCATTCTCTCTACAGACCCATTCTCTCTGCAGACCCATTCTCTCTGCAGACCCATTCTCACTGCAGACCCATTCTCTCTACAGACCCGTTCTCTCTACAGACCCGTTCTCTCTGCAGACCCATTCTCTCTGCAGACCCATTCTCTCTACAGACCCATTCTCTCTACAGACCCATTCTCTCCGCAGACCCATTCTCTCCGCAGACCCGTTCTCTCTGCAGACCCATTCTCTCTGCAGACCCATTCTCTCCGCAGACCCATTCTCTCTGCAGACCCATTCTCTCTGCAGACCCGTTCTCTCTGCAGACCCATTCTCTCCGCAGACCCATTCTCTCTGCAGACCCGTTCTCTCTGCAGACCCGTTCTCTCTGCAGACCCATTCTCACTGCAGACCCATTCTCTCTGCAGACCCGTTCTCTCTGCAGACCCGTTCTCTCTGCAGACCCATTCTCTCTGCAGACCCATTCTCTCTGCAGACCCATTCTCTCTGCAGACCCGTTCTCTCTGCAGACCCGTTCTCTCTGCAGACCCATTCTCTCTGCAGACCCATTCTCTCTGCAGACCCATTCTCACTGCAGACCCGTTCTCTCTGCAGACCCGTTCTCTCTGCAGACCCGTTCTCTCTGCAGACCCATTCTCTCTGCAGACCCATTCTCACTGCAGACCCATTCTCACTGCAGACCCGTTCTCTCTGCAGACCCATTCTCTCTGCAGACCCGTTCTCTCTGCAGACCCATTCTCTCTACAGACCGATTCTCTCTGCAGACCCATTCTCTCTGCAGACCCATTCTCTCTGCAGACCCGTTCTCTCTGCAGACCCATTCTCTCTACAGACCCGTTCTCTCTACAGACCCATTCTCTCTACAGACCGATTCTCTCTGCAGACCCCATTCTCTCTGCAGACCCATTCTCTCTGCAGACCCGTTCTCTCTGCAGACCCATTCTCTCTGCAGACCCGTTCTCTCTGCTGACCCATTCTCTCTGCAGACCCATTCTCTCTGCAGACCCATTCTCTCTGCAGACCCGTTCTCTCTGCAGACCCGTTCTCTCTGCAGACCCATTCTCTCTGCAGACCCATTCTCACAGCGTTTATCAACCTTTTTCTTACTCAATATCAAGCCTGTAGTGATCACTAATTTACTCTATGTACATAATTCACTCGTGGAACTACGGGTTGGGGGTATTGTTTCCGCACGGACATATGTGTTGCTAACTATATGTATTGTGTGCCCTCCTGGCTTCTTCCTCTTGTCTAGTCGGACTGCAAGCCAGCAACAGGTCCTTTTCTGCTCCTCATTAAAGTTCCCTTTTGCACCTTCGATACACCGCCTCCGACTCCTATCTCTCTGCACTACAAGCCACACTTATTGTTTTTACTTCGGCTGTGACTTTGTGTGTGCTCAGAGTGAGTTTGGCTGTGTTTCGCTGTGTATCGCTAAACAAGGAAATCACACCTCCACGGAGCTTAGCGCGATTCAGAACGTCCCGACCAATCAGAGCACACTGTGCTCACAGGGAGGGTGGGGCTGGAGCTATTGGAGCTACAACGTTACGAGCCGTTAAAGGCAGAGAGTGAAATTCAGTGAATACACGTAGTTTACAGAGATGCTGAGAAACCAATGTGAGTTTGGAAAATTGCACAATATAAATCTATTCTAGTAGACCTCAACAATAGAATTATGATCAGTGGAAATGGCCATGACTCCTTTAATGGACATAGGTAGGAATGAGTGCTTATAGCAGTTCAGCCTGCTCTTGGGAACCCTGAATCTTCTACCAGAAGGTAGGAGCTGGAATTCTGGGTGGAGTACGTGGGTGGGATCAGACACCATTTTGTTTGCCTGTCTGATAATGGACTGCTCGTATATGTTTTGGAGAGATGGGTGTTTTTTAACCCCCATCAGTTTCATAGCAGTCTGTACCAGGCGAGCGATCTGTGACTTTGACTGCACTGTCAAGTTACCATACCAGGCAGTAACACCAAAACACTTTGAATAACCAGTTTATCAACATCAACACTCACTGGGCTTTTGCAAAATCAGTGTAACGCTCTTGGTAATGTTGCATTGCTTAAAGAGCTGAAGTCTTCACTTACAGGTGGGAATAGGTAATTCACTTCAGAAACACTTTTTGTTATATTCCATCGAATGCTCTTAACATCCCGATAGCAATGAATACAATAATACAATACTTTGACAATAAATACATAAATAAACCTCATCAGTGGAAGCCGTAGCGCTGTAAAAAGCACGACCAATCATCTGAGCCGGCTAAAGTAACTGGATGGCCTACCTGCCTGTCAGCCTTCCATCTGGGCACAAACTTATCTCGTGCCCTCATTGGTCATGTGCGCGTTCGTGTGTGTTGGAGGAGGGGCTCTGTGAGGAAGGGGCAGATTTTTTCCGGCTGCGTACTTTCAAATTCTAGCGCACTCAAGCTGGTTTCTCCATTCTTACCTACCCTAACCTTTAAGCCTCATCCCAATACCCCTCCTCGACTCCTCTCTTCCCCTCCTCCGGGACTTGACCCGGAAATCTATCAAGACACGCCATTTTGAAGGACGTTCCAATAGCTGAAATGCACACGGAGGAGTCGGGGAGGGGTGTGGGAGGAGACGAAAGGGAGGATACACGAGAGCAATGTAGGCTACATTTTACACCAAAACGGAACACAAAAGCAGGACCAACCATCATACATTGAATTCCTTGACTAACAAGAGAGAGATTCATTCATTTAAATAAATATTTAACCAGAAATGGGCCGGTTCTAAAGGGTAATTCAGTTAAGGCCGATGAGAGGGGACACATGTCATCATTAACAGACGTCGTTTAAGAGTGACGTTTGAGTGAACGAGGACATCCCAATTAATACCTGAGGACTCCTCTGTCCTCGCGTCACCTCCTCGTGTCTCTCGCTCGCATCTTACGGAGGCGGAGCTAAGATGCAAGGAAGGGACGCGAGGGACGCGAGGGACGCGAGTGAGGGAAAGGAGGAGTCGAGGAGGGGTATTGGGATGAGGCTTGTGTGTCACTAAAGAGGTCCGTGAATCTGGACTTTTAATCATACTGTGAGATGTTTGATTCAAAAGACAATCTTTTTTACACGACTTAAAAGGCATTGAGATCATTGATGTAGAAATATAAGTGGAATTAAATTGAAAACTATTTAGCGGAAAATTGTATTAATCGTTTCGTTTTTTCTGACGTTGCATTAAAATAAACTATAGTTAGAAATCTACTACTAAAAAAAGTGGTAACGCACATTTGATACCAATTTCTGACAAAATAAAGAAGTATGAAAAGTCACATGCAAGCAGAAATTCCCCTTAATTCTTAAAGTGCTCACAGGTTATACATAAACCCGAAATATTTCCTTTCTTTAAGGGCCAACAATTGTAGTTTTTCTAAGTATGCACACGTTATTTATGACACAATAAGTAAAAAGCAAAAATATAGCAGCTATGTACACCATGGTAGGTAAACTTGAAAATGCATGTATATTGCATACAGTTTTGTAAAGACAGTGTTATTGCACATTCCAGTCTATGTGTGTGTCGGGTCTACCCACCTGAGTAGTTCATTAAGGTCACCTATTCTACTGTTCTTCATCAATATATCACAGGTCTCAGATATATACAGAGCCTGTCTCTGATTGGCTGAAACACCAAACAGATCATTGCAGCATTACCCATAATCCCCTCTGTTTCAGCCCTATTTCCAAAGTACTGATTCTCTCTCTGTTACTTTAGATGAAAATAAGGAGCCCCTCCCCACGCCCCTCTGAGAGACATTTGGTTACAAAGAACTCAATGGAGCTCTAGGAGGAGATTCAGGTGATAAGGGGGGGGGGGGGGGGGGGGGGGGGGGGGGGGGGTACCTTGGTTGCTGATTGGCTAATGGTTACACAAGACAAAACATCGTTATGACATAAAGTGGCCAAAATCTGATCAGCTCATTTTCAGACAGGTTTTTATAGAAATGGATCAAAAAGAGAGACACTTTCAGAGTCTCTTTCCACAGAGGGGACACATGTTGATGTAGAAGAGACTTGAAGAAGAGGGGGACACATGTTGATGTAGAAGAGACATGAAGAAGAGGGGGACACATGTTGATGTAGAAGAGACATGAAGAAGAGGGGACACATGTTGATGTAGAAGAGACATGAAGAAGAGGGGACACATGTTGATGTAGAAGAGACATGAAGAAGAGGGGACACATGTTGATGTAGAAGAGACATGAAGAAGAGGGGACACATGTTGATGTAGAAGAGACATGAAGAAGAGGGGACACATGTTGATGAAGAAGAGACATGAAGGAGAGGGGACACATGTTGATGTAGAAGAGACATGAAGAAGAGGGGGACACGTGTTGATGTAGAAGAGACATGAAGAAGAGGGGACACATGTTGATGTAGAAGAGACATGAAGAAGAGGGGACACGTGTTGATGTAGAAGAGACATGAAGAAGAGGGGACACATGTTGATGTAGAAGAGACATGAAGAAGAGGGGACACGTGTTGATGTAGAAGAGACATGAAGAAGAGGGGACACATGTTGATGTAGAAGAGACATGAAGAAGAGGGGACACATGTTGATGTAGAAGAGACATGAAGAAGAGGGGACACATGTTGATGTAGAAGAGACATGAAGAAGAGGGGACACATGTTGATGTAGAAGAGACATGAAGAAGAGGGGACACATGTTGATGTAGAAGAGACATGAAGAAGAGGGGACACATGTTGATGTAGAAGAGACATGAAGAAGAGGGGACACATGTTGATGAAGAAGAGACATGAAGGAGAGGGGACACATGTTAATGTAGAAGAGACATGAAGAAGAGGGGACACGTGTTGATGTAGAAGAGACATGAAGAAGAGGGGACACATGTTGATGTAGAAGAGACATGAAGAAGAGGGGACACGTGTTGATGTAGAAGAGACATGAAGAAGAGGGGACACATGTTGATGTAGAAGAGACATGAAGAAGAGGGGACACGTGTTGATGTAGAAGAGACATGAAGAAGAGGGGACACATGTTGATGTAGAAGAGACATGAAGAAGAGGGGACACATGTTGATGTAGAAGAGACATGAAGAAGAGGGGACACGTGTTGATGTAGAAGAGACATGAAGAAGAGAGGACACATGTTGATGTAGAAGAGACATGAAGAAGAGAGGACACATGTTGATGTAGAAGAGACATGAAGAAGAGGGGACACATGTTGATGTAGAAGAGACATGAAGAAGAGGGGACACGTGTTGATGTAGAAGAGACATGAAGAAGAGGGGACACATGTTGATGTAGAAGAGACATGAAGAAGAGGGGACACATGTTGATGTAGAAGAGACATGGAGAAGAGGGGACACATGTTGATGTAGAAGAGACACGAAGAAGAGGGGACACATGTTGATGTAGAAGAGACATGAAGAAGAGGGGACACATGTTGATGTAGAAGAGACATGGAGAAGAGGGGATACATGTTGATGTAGAAGAGGCATGAAGAAGAGGGGACACATGTTGATGTAGAGGAGACATGAAGAAGAGGGGACACGTGTTGATGTAGAAGAGACATGAAGAAGAGGGGACACATGTTGATGTAGAAGAGACATGAAGAAGAGGGGGCACATGTTGATGTAGAAGAGACATGAAGAAGAGGGGACACATGTTGATGTAGAAGAGACATGAAGAAGAGGGGACACATGTTGATGTAGAAGAGACATGAAGAAGAGGGGACACATGTTGATGTAGAAGAGACATGAAGAAGAGAGGACACATGTTGATGTAGAAGAGACATGAAGAAGAGGGGACACATGTTGATGTAGAAGAGACATGAAGAAGAGGGGACACATGTTGATGTAGAAGAGACATGAAGAAGAGGGGACACATGTTGATGTAGAAGAGACATGAAGAAGAGGGGACACATGCTGATGTAGAAGAGACATGAAGAAGAGGGGACACATGTTGATGTAGAAGAGACATGAAGAAGAGGGGACACATGTTGATGTAGAAGAGACATGGAGAAGAGGATTTTGCATAATAGGGGACCTTTAAGTCAATATGCAAATATAAATGTAGTTGAACCCGCAAGCAAGCTGCTGCAAACTGTAGTTAAAATACTGGTTTAATATAATGTTATACTATGCAAATGTTTAATTATAGACGCATTACATTACTACAAACCAACTTCGTACAGTGAGAGGAATCTGGTTCATGTTCTCAGACATTTGCTGCTGCCTGAGGTTATCCAAATAAATACTGACGGAATATTCACTAAATTAGATTGTGTTCCAGTAGCTTGGTTTTTAAAAAAAAAAAAATAATAATAATTGTCCTATCTTCAGTTCGCTGTTGGGGTTTAATAGAATTGTAATAATGTGAATACTTTAGTGGCTTTTATTTACCCGCGGAGGGAACATTTGGATCCTGAGGGATATTAAGGACAAGTTCATCTACAGGACAAACTCCTTAAAGCTGCAGCAGGGAAACCTCTAACTTACTGTATTTCCAAAAATAATATTTGGTGCTGCAGTTATTCTGCTGGTCTGACTGACTGCACAAATTTACCAGGCACTCAAATTAACTCGAGTTTCTGCCATTCTTCTTCTTCCCTGTCAGACTGAGAGTTATTATGACATGCTTTCAACATAAGACACAACACTGCACTTGACTGATATTCTTCCTGAAGGTTAAATCTCTTTATCATGAAGGAGGCAGAGTAATAACACAGCTCATTCAAACAGGGACAAATAGACTCTCACTTAATCTTGTTAGTGATTTAACTACGGGGGAAAGCAGATGAGTTCAGGGTAAAATACTTGCACTGGATTCGATTAACGTAACAATGTGCTTTTGTAGTATCAGCAGAAAACACAAAAAGCATCTGTCATGTGTCAAGAGAAATGACACTTTTTGCAATATTACAGGCTGTCCGTCAAGGCGTTTTCTACGTTGTGCTTTTACTGAAAGGGGATGTAAAAAGATGATTGAAGCCCAACATATATCGTCCAAAAGGGTCTCACTTTTACAAGAAAACCCTTTTGATATGAATAGGCGCGTTCACTTTTCCCACTTTAGTTCCGATATAGTTCCAAAATGTCGCGTTCACACCAAAAAGAGCCGGAACTAAAATGAGTTCATGAGAACCTTTTTTACCCCCTTTTCAGTCCCTGCTAGAGAGCAGGTTCTCTCGTGGGAGAAAAAGGTTCCTGTGTCTGATTGGCTGGGCGGATTGCAAACCACGCCCCGTCAAACTCCCAAAAGGTTTTGTGAAGCCGCCATTTTATTATCCTCGCATTAGCATTATTAGCATTAGCCCAGCGCAGAAACGGAGAGAGACTAACTTACGGCAACACAAAATAAAACATGGGAGCGGTGGAGATGAGGAGGTGTCGGCGTTCTGGCGATTTACTCGGAAGGCTTCAGTAGAAGCTGCTGGGAGTCCCAGCAGCTTCGACTGAAGCCAGTCCCTAACTCCGGGGACTTCCGGCCGGGGGCTTCGGGTGGCAGTATACGCCGTGAAGTGGTTTGCGGCCTGCCAGTAAACCCAAAGCCGAAGAAGAAGAAGTGACGTCAGCGGCTTCATTTTCCTAATCCTCCCCCAGGAACTTATTCCGGTGTGAACGCGATCTGTACTTAGTTCATGAGAACTAAAGAGTTCTCAGGAACCTTTGTGGGAAAAGTACTGCGGTGTTAATGCGCCTATTGAAATTCACTGCAGAGCTACCGAGGTCAGCAACTGGATTTAAGTTACGCAACAACACAAAGGAACCAATCAGATGCTTCAGTTCTTAATATCATTCTGACACTAGTAATACATGCAGAACATACCCTGATTTTGCGGATATATTTGTCTATGATTGAAGTCTGCTTAACCTTCATTGACATTGAACATCTCTTGACTGCTTCATAATAAAAAGCCGCCCCTTGTTTTGTAAATTGAACACTTTTAATGTAAAGCTAGAAATGTTTGGCTGGTAATATAGGGCAGATATTAATTAGATAAAACTACAAACAGCAACATTGGATAACAGGCACACACAGCTAAACAAATGGCTCATAGTATTAAAGACAGGAAGTGATTTCATGAACATCTAAAGGCCCTGACACACCAAACTGACACCAAAGAACACGTCTCGACGGACCCGTTTGTTGTGTCGCCTCACGTCTCTGCGTCTTGGCCAACAGTCGCAACACACCGCAAAGACTTCAGCCGACGGCCAAGAAGCACGTACGAACTGCGCATGCGTGAGTGGCAATAATTCTCCTTACCAGCAGGCGGCGGTAGTGTGTATTCGTCATTCAAAAGAGGCAACCGGAAGACAGACCGTTTCTCAATCTCGAGGATTCTGGCTTCCAAGCCAATATTTCAAGGATGCAGCAGGACCGTTCCAATGTCCAGCATACTTGTAATTCCACAGAGGCCGCGTCCTTGGTTTGGGGGAAATTTCGAGGCTGCACATGGGTAGACTTCGCGTCCTTAAAATCCCCACAATGCTTTGCGCACGGACCAATTTCAAAAACCCTTGCGGAGAATAGCTGAACCGACGCAGCACACATTTAAATGTAAGTATGTAGTGGCGTAGAACATGTGTTGGTCAATATGTTACTTTGTTACTTTGTTTTCACCAAAGATGTGTTCCTGAAAGTAAAGCAAGTTCATAATTAGATAGACATCGTGAGGTATTTATTTTCGGTACAGTTTATGTTGAAACCGTTAGAGAGAGTGGCACACTTGTTAGCCTGTTCCATTCTTCTTCGTTTTCGAAGCCGTGGCTTGGAAGCAGACTTGCTTCGTTTCTGAAGGAAGTGACTTGGAAGTACGCGACTACCAAGCCAGCATCCTCGAGATTGAGAAACGGCCAGACTGCTTGATACACCGAGAGAAGAAGAACAGTCTGCGTGATATAAACAAACAACAAATAGCGTGTTCCATTTTCTCTCTACAGCGAGAAGCTCACGGGGCTTTCCCGAACCTGTCGAGAGCTGGAGGTAAATGAAATCTCACATTTGCCTTCTTAATAGTTTGTTTGGGTCCCTCACTTCCGTTTCGCTTCTCATGCACTGATTCGCTAAGCTGAACAGCCAATCAGATGTTGAATCGGCAGCGGAGGGTGTCGCCACGGCGAAAAGACACGACGGTGCGGGACACACCAATCGGAGAAGGGCGACAGGACGCTCATCGACGGCCAGACATCTATTGACGGCCAAAATCAGCCCGGTGTGTCAAGGACGAAGGAAAAGAAACTCATACTTTCTCATAAAATATGAAATATCTTGTATGTGTTTGAATCAAAAATAGTAAGAGAATAGAAGAAATCGATAAAAAGTTGGTTCTTCAACGTCTCGAATGACCAATAAGCTGTGTTGTATTTCCTCTGACTGTGTTTCCTGACCTCCTTCCCGACATGCCTCAGGGTTTCAGTCCAAGGTCAGTGTATTACACGCAGCCTGTCAGTTTCCTAAACTCCAATTACGTTTCCCCCTCTGCTCTAAGCGTTGTGAGGAGTCCTTGACAGCCCAACACAATCAACCGGGAGTCATCGTATATCAGACACATCGAAACCTTGATGATCATCGTGGAAACAAATGTAGTCATATCTACCGAATGAATATTTTCTCAAATGGGCTGTAATGGAATAATGGGGACGCAATATGGAAAACATTACGGCGTTATGTCCTCTGAATTTTATTTTACGTTCAAATGATGACACTAAAAATCACTGCTATTACTTCCTGCAGCTGTTAGTGGCCTCTTCATGTGTTAACTTTAGAAGCCTGTACAACTGGGTTGTAAGTGGGACACATGCAAGGTGTGACTGGATATCCTGGAGGTGTTCCTTCTCATTTACTACCGTTCTCTTATATTTGAATCAACCTGAAACCAGAGCTCACCTTGTTTGATTTGTACATTTATCATTCGTACTAGAAGTTCAACCAATCAGCCTTTTCAGATCAGTGTTTTCAGAGGTTGTGATGTACAGATCTTTAAGATTTGTGCAAGAGGACAAATTGCACAGAACACATTTTAGTAATATTAGTTGATGTTTGAATGAAACTAGAGAGGAATTTGCAAACTGACTGAACTTGGTTAGGGTTACGGCCCGTACACACAGCAGCTTTTGGCGATTTGTCCACCGCTTCCAGCGCGTCTCCGCCCATTGACTTTGAATGGGGATGACGTCACTTTCCCTCGCTTGTCGCCGAACTGCATTGTGGGGGGGCGAGGCGAAGATTTCCAGGATTTCCAGGATGTTCAGGATTCCAAAGTTGAACAATGTTCAACTTTTGAGGCTGAGCTGGAAGCGACAGCCAATCAGATCCGTTTATGCAAATCTGACAGTTCAAGCGCTAGCCAATCAAACCGCGTGCAAGCTGGGAGAACCAGACCTGCAGTTCATTTCTATATTCCACAAAAATGGAGGAGAACTTAGTTATTGCGGTAGCAAATCACCCGGTTCTTTATGACCAGTCCCTATTTACTTACCGGGATACAAACCGGAGGAACCAGGCATGGAGGGAGGTGGCAGAGACAGTGGGTGAAACTGGTAGGTTTTCGCTTGTTTGGGGATTTTATATCCAGTTTACTTCGTTGCTAGTTTACTTCGTTGCTAGCAAGCATAGACAGTATCATTAGCCAGCATGGAATGTAGCATAAAATAGCACCATAGACATTAATCTCATAAATGTTCAAAATGTTAAAAAAAGAAATAGCGGAGAAGAACCGGGGTTTTTTGCTTTGTATGTCGGGGGCGGGAGATTCATGTGATTGGTTGTTGGTCGCGAAATCCCCAAGCTTTCAGACACGCCCAGCTCCAAGATTTTCAAGATTTTTGAAAAGCTGCTGTGTGGACGTACCGTTAGGCTTAACTCTAGGGCGGTGGTGGCGAAGTCCATAGGGACTTGGCTTGGCAACTGGAAGGTCACCAGTTAAAGTACCGGAAAGACCAAGTGCTACCGAGGTGTCCCTGAGCAAGGCACCGTTCCCTACACTGCTCCCCGGGCGCCGTACATAATGGCAGCCCACTGCTCCTAACACTAGGATGGGTCGAATGCAGAGAAACCGTTTCGTTACATGGTACCTGTACTGTGTAATGACAATAAGTTGAATCTATCTAACTCTTAATAAGGTCAAAGTATAACAGAGGGAGATCCCTGGTTATGATTGCCTTACGCCCCGTCTACACTACAGGCATCAAAAAATCTTGAAGCTGGGCGTGTCTGAGGCTTGGCGATTTCTCGCGCCCAAGGCGACCAACAACCAATCACATGAATCTCCCGCCCCCGACATACAAAGCAATAGCAATGTTAAAACGAAGTAAACTGGATATAAAATCCCCAAACAGGCGAAAACCTACCAGTTTCACCCACTGCCTCTGCCACCTCCCTCCATGCCTGGCTCCTCCGGTTTGTATCCCGTTAATAGTTCTGGTCGGAAAGAACCGGGTGATTTGCTACCGTAATTTCTCGTTTGGAATATGAGGAAATTAACTGCGGTCTGGCTCTCCCAGCTTGCACGCGGTTTGATTGGCTAGCGCTTGTACTGGCGGGATTTGCATAAACGGGATTTGATTGGCTGATGCCAAGCATCGAGCCTCAAAAGTTGAACATTGCTCAACTTTTGATGCTCGCGATGCTTGCAAAGCCACGCTCCGCTCCCCACAATGCAGTTCGGCGAAGATTCAAAATCAACTACGTCACCCCATTCAAGTGAATGGGCGAAGCGTTGAAAGCATTTTTCGATGCCTGTAGTGTAGACGGGCCGTTAGTGTTCAGCATGCTTTACCATCAGCATTATCCGACACTTGCTCAGCTTGTTTTTCTCAGAACTTAAAGGGGACCTATCATGCTATATTCGAAACATAATAGTGTAGGGCCATACCTATACAAAACATGTCTGTGAAGTTTTTTGTTCAAAATACCAAACAGATCACCCGTTGTGGCCACGCCTCATACTGCTCATACCCCTCTTTTGAAGCCCTGTTAGAGAAACGCAGATCTTGGGTCCTTAGCTTGAAAAAAAGAAAAAAGAGGAGGCGGAGCTAATGCCTGATTAGAATTATACCGGAGATAAAGTTAAATTCTGTTGTGAAACGCCATCCTGTTCTAAACCACATCAAGGATTATTTCTGAAACAGTATGGAGCTCAAATGCTTTTTCTCTTGCGGGTTTATCACAAGGTGAGTTCCTTTTTTTATTTCCTGCTTTTTAAACACGTGCTCTCCAGCACAGGTTAGCTCTGAGTGTTAGCGAGGCTTGCTAATGTAAACAAAGACGAGGTTACGTCCAAAACACGTCAGGCATTGTTTCTGATAGCAACTTTCTGTGGGTCCGCCGCCGATTTGACGTCATATCGGATGGAATCTGTATCCGCTCGTTGTACAGCCGTTTTTAAAAGATTTGGGTACGGAGGAAAAGAGAGAGGGTTTTATTTTCTGACGCTGCGTGAGTTCCCCGACGCTCCGGGGACACATGGTTATGTATAAAAGACATCACAAAGTGCATTTTGCATGATAGGTCCCCTTTAAGATCCACACGTCCCATTACTAAAATCCTTCATCAGGTCAAAGTTAAGCTAACGAAACACAATGTTAATGAAAGTAAAACTTGCTTTGTGTGTCCAATGTGTGCCCACTACGTCATTAAAGGGGTTCTTTCTTGGCCAATGTTTCAAGTATTTTTTCCATAATCCTTTTAAAAAACCAACAAAGGCGGAAAACATTGCAGATTATCTCCCACGTTTCGGCCCTTGATCTGTGCCGAACGTTCTAGTTACAGCTCAGGGTTGCATGACATTATATCACTGTGCGTATTCCCTTGAGGTGAAGCTTTGCTCCTGGATTTACTTCAGAGTAAAGAGCAGAGTGTTTCTGGTGTGCTGCTGACAACAGAAAGCTGTGTTCAACAACCAGGCCTCGGGACAGATGATTTAGTAGACTTCGCTTTAAGTAATTATTTCCAATACCAGATCTCATAAAAAAGAAACGCTGTTGGTGTGACGGAGGGAGGCATCCTGACACCCGTCTCCAGGGCTTCATTAACAAACACTCCCAGTCTCACACTTCCAATAACCGCACGAGGCACAACAAGTCCTCCAGGGCAGCGACAGGTCGGAGGAGAACAAATCTGCGTGTGATTTGTAGTGGTGAGCATGTTTAAAGCGTTAGGAAACCTTATGCCGGACAGTTATGTACACTGTGATTATCCGAGGCTTACGAAGAGCCCTTGGCGGTGATAGTACGGCATTGATTTGCGTAATCACTTGGAGGTAATTATGCAGGAGTACGCAGAATGAGCTCCTCGAGGGAAAAGGCAGAATGCTTTGTGTAGTGCGACTGTGTGACACCATGATGCTCTTCGTCAATATTCAATAAGGGCATTGAGGGATAGATCTTAATGCTACAGATGCAGAGGGGCTTGCAGACATCACTTAAAGTTTACTTTGTGCTTGTCACACTAACCCTCTTCTTTAAAGTCAGGGGAACGACTTCAGCACACGCTCTAATTACAGTGACCCCGTTTTATTTGAATGATCCCAAAGCAGAAGTGAAATGGGGAGGGAAAGCAGAATGTTGTCAAGCTTTGGTCCACGAGGTGAAGCTGAATAATGTTAGCATTCATCTAAGAAAGCACAAAATACAACAAGATGATTTCTATGAGCTGATTTTATAATAAGTGGTTAAATGACATTTTTCCCCAAGCAGCATTTGTCGAATTATAACTTATAACAATGGGTTTCTACATGTGTTGAAGAGGTGGGCCTGGAGCTGTGATGAGAGGAAAACCCCTTTTGATTTGATGAATGTAGAGTTGTTTTTGCAGTTCAAACAAAAAGGATTGGCTTAATCCAGAAATACAAGAACATGTTTTTGGCAAATGACAAACTGTTTGCTTCTGTCTTTTAGTCCGATGCTTAAGTATATTGCTCTTATGATGTCCTATATTGCGTCAGATTGCAATTATCCATGTTGTAAAGTTTAAATGTTGCCTTGGTGCCAGTAACACAGAAGCGTGAGTATATGATAAAGATAAAGAAAAATCTAATTTAGGAAATGAGCTTCATTCTCATGATATTTCCTCAGATAAACTCTGTTATGGCGCGTTTCCACTGCAGCGGGTAGCCCCGTTTAAGCGTCCTTAACCGTCCTCAAGCGGCCAGGCCAGTTTTTGGTGGCGTTTCCATATAGCCTAGTACCGGCTAGCGGGTACTTTATCCCTCTTTTTCCGGCTCCATAAAATCGTGGTTCTATCAGACCAGGGCCAGGGCTGAACTAGTGACGTCAACACTCTCGACTGCTGATTGGTCAGAGAGAATCGTCACAAGATCGCGCGCGAGTTCATCCCTAGCGTCGCATATATATTTAGAAGCAAGCTTGCAGCATTTTTATAAACAGCATTTTGTAAACGGATGAGCTAAAAAAATGGCTACGTCTAATAAGAAAAGCACACCGTGGTCGACCGAGGAGGTGACGACGTTCCTACATCTCATTGGGGATGATCAAATCAAAATGTGAACAAAAACAAAGCCGATCGCCCCGCCTACACTGCGTTGCTACCCCAGGTCCTAAACTGTAATGGAAATGCGCCACGGCCTTGGACGGCCAGCGAGGCAGCCCGAGGCCTGAGCGAGGACGCTTAGGGACGCTTAAACGGGGCTACTCCGTTGCAGTGGAAATGCGCCATAAGATAGCATAGGCTGACCAACCAGGTGCAGAGGCATTCCTACTAAACTAATCAGGCTGATAAAGAGAAACCATATTTGTGCCCCAGTGTCATGTCTCAGGCAAAAAGCCAGCATCCTCACAAGTTGACGATCATCAGTTGAAACAATAAAACAATGCATGAAAAACAGCATTTAAAGAAACAGAAATTATAAAATATATGAACGCTTCAAACGGTTTCAGGGTTCAGCGGATGATACATGAAATCACAGAGGAGCATATGCATGGCACTGTAAAGCCATAATGATAATCATGATATTATTATAATAGTAATGGATGTGTGCTGACAGGGTTTGACGGACGGTTTCCGCTCTGTAAGCAGAGGTGATCTTTGAGATGCGGCTGAGGCGGTGACAGGAAGCTTCAGTACCTCCGACACATCTGGGATTCACTTTGCTCTCTCTCTGTGTGTATACTGCAGATCCACCGTGACCTTTACCTGCACGACTACAAAAAGGGCAAAGTAGTAAAGGACGGACGGATAAGAGGTAGTAAAACGACAACATGCTTCGTCCAGGTGGTTCACAATAAAGATGTCGTTAATAAAATGGGAGCTGCTGGATTTTCACAACCTTTTTTACATACAGTGGCCGTTTCTCAATCTCGAGGATTCTGGCTTCCAAGACAATATTTCAAGGATGCTACGTCATCGAGTGCCGCCGAAGTACTGTTCCAATCTCCAGCATACTTGGAATTCCACAGAGGCCGCTGTCAGTACCAGATATGTTCGGCCTACCAAATATGTTCGGGTGTATTTCCGTCGCATCCGTCATCCGTCATATCCGTCATATACTCACCTCCCTCTGCTCCCAGCGCTATGCTGCCACACACCGGCCGTCTGCGGAACTGCAGCCGGAGGAACTCGGTACAGCTTGTTATGTGTGAACGATCTAGATCCCTCCGCTTCCCCATAATTACCGCGACCATTTTAACTTTCATGACAGAAATGGAGAGCTTTTATGCTGAGATAAAGCAGTACGTGCTCAATGGTGGTTACCACAATCTCACCATCGCCGCTGAAAAGCATGATAAAAGGAAGGCGTTAATTCGGAGGGCATCCAAACAATACCTGATCAAAGGTAAGTAACAGAATAAGACCATGGTTAAGTCACGAACATACGTTTTTATTATGAGGTATAAACCCCCTGTACATGTGACATCATCACATCCCTTTACTTATAGGGATCAATAAAGTATATATCTATCTATCTATTTATCTAATGGTGTTTTTTGGTGCAAAAGTGATCATACCTCTAATGGTTTATCATATTGCAATTCCAACATTTTTCAGTAAATCGCAAGGACTCCACAGCTTGTTTCTCCTTTTTCTTTTTATACACACTTTACATTACTGTAGTTGTTACGTCTAAACCACATTTGCCACTGGATTTCTTGAACAGCTTTTAGTCATAATGTCATCTCTACACATGTCTAAATGATTGTTTTGTTGTTCCTGTTGTGCCAGCTGGAGATTTGTACTACACATACAAGGACAATGAGAGGATGGTTGTGTGCACCAAGGACCAAATTATCAATGTCCTGAAGGAGTGCCATGATAACCTGGGTTCCGGAGGTCATGCAGGGAGAAGGCGCACCACCGAGAAGGTTTTGGCAACGTACCACTGGTCCACTATGCGGGAGGACGTGAAGAAATGGGTGGGAGTTTTTGACTGACTGACTGATTATTGATCTACAGAAATGTGTTGTATGTGTACATTGAAACAGAGTGAGACATGTGTGGATCTCATTGGCCCACTTCCCTCCACTGCTAAGGGCAAAAGGTACTATCATGATGGGCTGAAGCATGTGTAACCTCCTTTAAAGGTTCTAAACGTGAAGAATCTGGTTTAAAAAGAAAGGAAATCATTTACAGTGATTCTGTATGTATTTACAACATTCTGCATTTTATATTGCAGATACATTCTAACAGCGACTGATCTGTTCACGAAGTGGGTGGTAGCAAAAACGCTCTACCACAAAACAGCTGTTGAGGTCTCAAAAAAGATTGTAAATATTCTTCTCGATTTCGGTCTTGTCGAGAAGATCATTACCGACCAAGGACGGGAATTTGTCAATGAGGTACAATAATCTATCTAATACAGTGTATGTGTTATGTGTAACAATGTAATACGATTTTTCAGGTAATTTGGTAATTGGTGTACACTAAACCATCTGCAGGTCAACCGTGGTGTTTTTGATGCACTGGGTGTAAAACACTGCATCACTTCAGCGTACCATCCCCAGTGCAATGGCCAAGATGAGCGTACAAACCAAAACATAAAAAAAGCACTTGCAAAGTACTGTGGAGAGGACCAGAATGACTGGGATTTACATCTGAGGGGCATTGTGGCGAGCATTAACACCTCAAAGCAGGTACAATGTTGTAACAAATGCAGATGGAAACAATACTCAACAGAGATACTAAAAGGAATTTTTATGCTTTCAGAGGTCAACCAAGTGCACGCCCTATTTTGCCCAGTTTGGGAGGCACCCTCGCGTCCCGGGTGTTATAAATGCTACAGTCAATGACAGGGATGATACCTCTGTTTTGGTGCCTGCTGATGAGGCAGAACAGCAGCTTGAGGCAAAGGCTGCAACCATTGCAGATTTGCACTCGAAGGTGAGAATAAAATGGCAATATTTAAAACATAATAACTCCTAAAAAATGCAAGCGTATGTTAAGGACTGTAAATGATAACTGTTACATATCTTTCTCAGATTTACCAGAACATCCAAATAGCACAACAGAGACAGAAAATCTCTTTTGAAAAACGCAAGGGAAAGAATGTGAAATCTTTCCTGATTAACGTTGGAGATGAGGTCCTAAGAGCGAATAAGAGGAAGGAGGGCCGAAAAGGTGGAAAACTGGAGTGCAACTGGTTTGGCCCTTATGTGGTTTCCTCAATCACCAACAAGGGTGTGGCAACCCTGTTGAGCTCAACAGGAGCTCAGCTGAGACAGAGTGTGAATGTGTCTCAGCTGAAGCCCTTTATCAGGCCTATGTTGAGAGGTATTTTGATTATCAATACAAGGACACATTTTAGGTATACTTCATGTGTGGTACTTCAATAATACTGTTTATTTTGTGTCTATCTAATAACAGCTGAACCGAAGTTGGATTCGGAGGGGTCAGTTGCTGACCACCAGTATGCCCTCTCTGGTGCGAAATACGCAAAGGATCTACATCCGATTCAAGACAAGCTGGTAGATATATGTTTACTTCATGCACAGTGATGGAGGTGCATTGTTTTGATTTTAATTTTTCTATGTTTTCTATTGGCTTGAAGTATGTTTTGCAATCTGTTATTTGCAGCTCAGCTATGTGCTAGACCACAATAGGCCTGGAGCAGAGGTCATTGTGAAGGAGGGTGATGTGTGCCTGACCAGAGAGGACTTTTGGAGCCTGGGTCTTCCTCAGTGCATGGAGTCAAATGTAGGTATACTTGAGCTTTCCTCCCAACTTCATCTTGTCTCAAATAAATGGCACAGGTAACTTACTGTTGTTACTGTTTCAGATTGGAAACACGTGCCTGAAGATGGTACAAGAAGCCACCCAAAGACATGTACGGTTTTCAACAGACATCATTGGCCTGCTTTTTTTCTTTTGAATAACACATATTTTCTAAATAGCTGTTTAGTGGTGAAACTCCAATCTCGTGAAGTGTGGTTGTCTCTTGTTGTTGAACATACTTCTATGAAGATTTCATTTTTTTTGAAAAACTATCAATATAGGGCAAAGATATATACATCGTGGATATGTATGTGGTTCCTACCTGGAAGTCCAAAACAGCTGACGTGTTGGCCAGTTTTCCAGTAAGTTCCTGTTGCTTGAGACCTATGTTTCTTGAAATTGATATACAGCAACTTAAAATCCCTTGTTTAAAATACTAGGCTGACCAATTGGCCACCAAGGACATGGTTTTCATCCCTGCCTGGAGTCGGCAGCAAGGAAAGGCAGATCACTATTTGCTTTGCGTGAGTCTGTTCCAAATGATCTCACCAGCATGTACAAAATGAACATAAGTTGTGCTGTGTGGTTTTCTTCTGGTGTTTGATTATGTCTAATTTCAGCTATTTTGTCAATGGTTGACAGGTGATCAAGCCAGCAAAGAGAGAGTTATATTTGCTCGACCCTCTTAAGCCAGATGGCTTTGGGGACAATTCCTACAAGGACATATTTAGGTTTTTGTAACATGATTACCCCCTCACCGTTCTGTGGCTTGTATGGGAGTTCTAAATAGTTTATAGTATTCTAATACTGCAGTAACCATCTTGTAGACCAGGGGTCTGAATCTGATCAAATTCATTTATAATATATCTCCATTTCCACAAAGTCTGGAGTGTCCTTAGTGGAACCAAAAGAAAAAGAGTCTGCAACAGGATGCTATGAATTATAATATTCATTTTGTTATAAGCCTTGTTCAAAGGTTGTTTTCAAGTTCAGCTTTGTTCAGCGGCTGGTAAACGTATTTTTGTTTGTTTTATTTTAGCCCCGTTCAGTGGCTTTCATAACTTTCCTCTTTTAAGGCATGCAATAGTTCAATGTAAGGAAATCCAAAAACATGAATTATATTGTGTATAGCGTTCCTTCACCAAATCAATTCCCATGTCTTATCATTTCTTTTGACAGTGACCTAGCGCACCGCATTGCTCCAGGTCAGTGGACAGTAAAGTTCGGCAGAGACGTCAAGGTACATTTCTCCACCATCTCATACACCTGCTTTCACATGTCTTTATTTTCCATTTGACCATGAACATCACTGTTATATTCCAAATTCTTACAGGGTTTGCCTCACCAAACCACGGGCAATGACTGTGGTGTCTTCATACTGATGGTAAATTCCTCCCTTGACACTTTTTTTAAGGGGTTTTGTTAGTTTTTGAAACTCATAACTTAACAGATCTTTATCCTTTCACAGTATGCACTCAACTTCAGCACAGATGCTCTACTTTGGTTTACCGAGGTCAGTATTTATCCTCTGAGTTAGTATTTCAGGGGGAAGAGGGGGCTAACATTGAGTAGACAAATGATGAGGTTCCATTCATTTTCAACTTTATTATTGTTACATTTTCTTTTAGCGGGACATAGCACAGATCCGGAAATGGTGGTGCATTATGCTCATGGAACGGTACCAGATTGAAGGGTAAATCATACATTTTAAATGTTACTTTATAGACAACAGTTTCTTTGACACTGATTTACATTTTCATCCTGATATTATGTGATTTTTATAGCCACGGACAGATCCAGATTATTTAACACATGCATACATATTGATAATTGTATACACATGTAATTAAACAATCACATGACCCACACCTTATATTTTCCTTCAAAGGTCCAGTTTCAAAAGTCCGACATGTGCTTCATATTGGAGGTAATATCTTTTCAGTGAAGCAGTAACTGTTTTTTGTTTAAAAAACGACCTGTGATCACGGCAGAATTTCCAACTATTATGTCTCACTGCTTTTTTTAACTTTATTGATAGCTGTTTTTTACCTCAAGGAGAAGAATAACAAAACATAAGAAAAATGTGTGTGATATATTCAACATTAATATTAAAAATGTGTCTTTTTGCTACCTGAAGCCCAAAGAATCTTGGTATTTCGATTGTGCTGGCAACAGTCTAGTCAATGTGTTGTTAAATATGTTTGATCTAGTCTGACCAATACTTCACAGCTGCCAAACTGTCTTCTCTCGGACCTTCTGATGGAAGTGGTTCTCCAGGAAGGTGACAAAGCGTACTCATCACTCACTCTAGTGTGTACCACCTTCAGAGACACAATGTCCACTGTGTCTTTCAGAAGAGGGGCCCACTTTCGCTGGCTTGAGAGTAAGTGATTCAGTGAAGGTGCAGCAGTATACGACAGCTGTGGTGTCTATGCATATTTTTAATGGCTCTATTGAAATGCTTGTTTTACACAGGTGTTGCTACATGGAGTTTGTTCTCTGCTTCATACAAGCAGGATTTCAACGTCATGTACACCATTGACACCTGCCGTGGATGCTTGGAGCCTTACAAAAACTGCAAACCAGGTAGACTTCTTATTCTGGATAATAATGTTTATGTGTCATTACATATTTAGTGTGTTGTGGTCCTAGTGTGATTCAATTACAATATTTTCTTTTTCTATTCATAGGATATGTTGGGAAAGGTAAAAGAGGAGAATTGCAGGGCATCTACTCTGATGACCAACATCCAGGCTATTGCAGTCCCTTCTGCAACCAGATATCATAGGTAAAGATTAACTCACACAAACAAATGTCAGAATAGACTAAATTGTCACTGCAATTAATGAAGATCATCATTTGATATCTTACCTTCAAGTTTGGTTTTCCCGGACGCTGCCCGTCGTGGACTTCGGGTCGTGGACTTCGGGTCGTGGCTGAACCTGTCTCTGCAGTCCTGCCTTGGGTCATGCTGCTTCCCTGATGGCTTCCTCATATATTCTGAACAATCTGTGCTGTTTTCCTATCCACATGTAAAAGGAACTAGAAGGATTTCTTGATACTAAGGGCTGTAGAGAAAAGTTTGGAGCTTTTTCCATTAACGTTGAAGTTCAAATTCTCAATAAACACTTGAATGCTGTGCTGTCTTTCTATTTACTTGAATGTGTGAATTCATTCAGTTGGGTAGGTAAGCTTGGGATGGATATATGAAATATATACATACAAAAAATTAGAGACTCTTTCCAATGAAAGTAGCTAGCCGCAATAGCTCCAAGATTGCTATATCTAGTTTGTAGGTCGCCAAGTTGGCATCATTGACAGTTCGTCTCTTAAAGCCTCTAAAGCTCTGCAACAAAAAAGGATCATTATGAATGTAAATACTATACATGGTAATGCAGCAGGGCATAGTGCGATGAGGCAGGCAGGCAGAACCAGATTTATTTCTAAATATTTGTCGATCAATATTAGGCTACACTAATATAAGGCTACTAGTATTATGATATTACTGCAATAATATTCCAGTGGTGGCTGCTTAAGGTTGTTTCTGGCTCGTTTGATCCAAACATTGTCCAAAGCTCAAAATGTATTGTAATAGATGTAAGAATTCTCAAAATGTACAATATGTTTTGATCCAACACAATATTCTGATTCAATCCATATATGTTAGGGGTTTTTTTTTCACCAAAATAAATAGACTGCCTTCTCTCCAGCTCACCGCACACAAAGGGGGGGGGGGGGGGGGGGGCATCTGTATTAACGGGTCAGTCTATAAGCACTCTAATAGCACCATAAATTACATTTAAATAACCACAAAAAGACAATTATTGTTTCCGATATTGATTTAACGAGATGCTGTTATAACATGGAAACGGCTTAATTTAAAAAAAATAAGCTTCAAAAATGTTTTATGAAGCACACTGGGTACAGCCCTGTAATACATGTGTTCCGTGTGTATATAGTCTTACGCAAGAAACACATAGCATGAACAGACTGCAACAAAACCAGTCTTACAAAACAGACTTCTGCTAAACTGGTGCAGAAGCAAAGCATCTACCTTAGATGAAGTTCACACAGAACTGTGGAAAAGGGAGAACATCTGTACTTGCTTTCAACGACATGATCAGGCTTATATATTATAAAAGTGTTGGCTAAAGTAACGCAGAATATATATTTTTTTTAATTGTAAATAATTAAGTACACACACATAACAAGCTGTACCGAGTTCCTCCGGCTGCAGTTCCGCAGACGGCCGGTGTGTGGCAGCATAGCGCTGGGAGCAGAGGGAGGTGAGTATATGACGGATATGACGGATGACGGATGCGACGGAAATACACCCGAACATATTTGGTAGGCCGAACATATCTGGTACTGACACCGCGTCCTTGGTTTGGGGGAAATTTCGAGGCTGCACATGGGTAGACTTCGCGTCCTTAAAATCCCCACAATGCTTTGCGCACGGACCAATTTCAAAAACCCTTAGTTCATAATTAGATAGACATCGTGAGGTATTTATTTTCGGTACAGTTTATGTTGAAACCGTTAGAGAGAGTAGCACACTTGTTAGCCTGTCCCATTCTTCTTCGTTTTCCGAAGCCGTGGCTTGGAAGTATACTGGCTTCGTTTCTGAAGAAAGTGACTTGGAAGTACGCGACTACCAAGCCAGCATCCTCAAGATTGAGAAACGGGCAGTATATATTTTACAATCTCCTATATCTTTCATGTGCTTCCAAAAGAATCCCCCTGTTCCTCATTTGCATTCGCTGCGAGGCTTTCTTGAATGTCTTAGTCATGGTTAAACTCCCTCCGTTTATCATGCTCCAAACACTTCCGTTCTCTTTGTTTAAAACACTTAGATTCAAGATTTACACCTACAGGTTTCAAAGTGCCAAGGACGGAGCGCACTGGTTCAATTTGAGACGATAAATCAGATGCCATGATTTAGAACATGCGTGGCGTTTCTCCTCGACGGGGATTACGTGTTTTACTTCTTCAATCAAAAGGCTTTCTAGGAGCTAATGTGATTTGCTGTGTGTTTGCTGGAGCTCTTTCGTGACTCTCTAAGATAGTGGAGTCATTGTGAATTCCCGAGGTTTTTCTTTTGGACGACTCTTGTTCTTAAGAGGCTCTAAATAACAAAGCTCCCAGAGCTGCCATGCCTGGCTGCATATGTACTGATATTGTAAGGGATGGAATCCTCCTAAAGTAAGTGGACTAAAAATGCTGTTTGTGTATGTTACAGTGCATCTGCTCATGGAAGCGTAATGTGTCACCTGCTTTTAGGCATGTCTGCGTTCTGCATACATCTAGTGCAAGTCTAGACTGTGCAAAAAGCTTCGGGGGAAAACTGACAAGGTGTTTGATGCAGATTTCCCATCTGGAAGGAGGCGATAGCTTCACCCCGGTGTGTTTGTGAGACCTCAGAATGTTTCAGACATATTTTGCAGCACTTTGGTTGACAGTTTACTTCGGGACATTTTGACTTCATAGATTTTATTTTGTGGGGGTTAGCACTGAAGGTTTTTCTGGATTTTAGATTGTTTTCATCAATATTTACTTCATTCAAATGCCTATTAGGAGGTCCAGCAGTGTCTGCATTCAGTTGATTTAAGTAAGAGAACAGGCAACAGATTAAGAAAGAAAATTGTATTTATTTAGCGAGTCTGTTTAGCAGGTTAGAAAATCCTTGATGCCTCGTGGACGTTTGTGCAGTGCTCTCTAGTTCCCTGATTTCATTACATCGGCCCAAACGCTCAATACAAGCTGACCGCAGTCTCCACACACTGCATGAGATGATTTCATTATTGCAGTATTTAATTTTGGTCAATTTGCAATTCACTAAAAGGTCAAGCAAGAAGTTGAACCGTTCATGTTGAGTACATCTTTTAGCATCTCCCTTTCATCATAACGGATGATTTGATGGATGGAGGAAGATAATTTCACAGTTGCAGTAAACTCGTGTTTACACTGGAAAAAAAACAAGTTGTTTTCACTTGAAATAAGTACAACAATCTGCCACAAGAACAAGTGAAAATTAGCTTGAAATAAGAAGGAATATTTAGATAAATCAGATCTTGTATTTAGCTGGAGAACTAATTTGAACTATTTACCAGAATCAGGACATGTTGTGTTGCAATATAAGCTTCACATGCTTAAAAGTGTTCTGTTTTCTGATGTTAGTTGGTGATTTTCTAATATTAGATATGTACAAAAATTGGTGTTTCATTTGAGATAAAACTCAAAATAAGATTTTTTGACTTAACAAGATGATGCATTGTCAAAAAACAAGACTCTATATCTCACTGCAGTGTCACTTCTGAAGTTATTATGTCAGGTGGAGAGACATATTACATTACATTACATTTAGCTGACGCTTTTATCCAAAGCGACTTACAATAAGTGCGTTCGACCAACAAAATACAAACTTGAGGAAAACAGAATCATAAAGTACATCAGGTTTCATAGAGCTAAAACATTTCAAGTGCTACTCAACTGGCTTTAGGTAAGCCAGTCCTTTATTAGTATAAAAGTGCTTTGTTAATAGTTTTATCGCTCGAAGTGGAGTCGAAAGAGATGAGTTTTCAGTCTGGTGTGTAAGCTATCTGCTGTCCTGATGTCAATGAGGAGCTCATTCCACCATCTTGGAGCCAGGATAGCAAAACCCACGTGTTTCTGCTGATGGGAACTTGGGTCCCCCTCGCAGCGAGGGCGCAGCGAGCCGTTTGGTTAATGCAGAGCGGAGTGCACGTGCTGGGTGTACGGTTTAACCATGTCCTGGATGTAGGAAGGGCCAGATCCATTCGCAGCACGGTAAGCAAGTACCAGTGTCTTGAAGTGGATTCTAGCAGTTACCGGAAGCCAGTGAAGGGAGCGGAGGAGCGGAGTGGTGTGGGAACATTTAGGAAGGTTGAAGACCAGACGAGCCGCTGCATTCTGGATGAGCTGCAGAGGTCGGATGGCACATGCAGGTAGACCAGCCAGGAGGGAGTTGCAGTAATCTAGGCGTGAGATGACGAGAGCCTGGACCAGAACCTGCGTCGCTTTCTGGGTCAGCTGGGGATATTCTGACTAGATATTAGACACATATACTGGGCAAGATCTCAAGTTTTTGTAGTGTAACGTTTTAAATTCAAACAAAAACACTTTTGTTTGTTTAATCCACAAAATAATTTCCCTGTGTTCAGTACCAGATTTTGGTTTGGGTTAAAAAAGGGATGTTTTTTATGTTAAATATAATGTTGAGTTTTTTTTACAGGACATAAACAGCAGTCTCCAGGGTGACAGCCATCAACCCCGACCTCTTCCCTAAGCGTCCGGTGTGTCTGAGTCCGGCCTGCATTTTGCGATGCACAGTAAAGCTCATATCAGCAGAAACTTCACACTGAAGAACCTTGAAAGCGATAGCAGAAACGTCCCGGGTCACACGAGGTGCCAGCGCTGCTGGAACAACTGAAATGGACTCGGGGCGCACGCAGAGAGAAATGCACTGCAGGCAAAAGCCCCGTGACGTTGATGAATGTTGTCCTCCGAGTGTTAGGTAATATCCTCTGATGAGATGCAGCGTGTGCTCCGGTCCACAAGGTCGTGAGTGCAGCACAAAAGTGATGACGTGTGTGTACAGCGAGGCCACAGGAGGAGGGTGGAGGATGAACGAGAGAAGTGACTGGAACGATTTACACCATCACACCTGGACATCGGACATGAAATACAAGCGCTTCTTATTCCTCTGGCAGCTCCATCTCTGCCGTTTCTCCTCTACTGAACTTCATGCTCTACTCAATATCAATCTTTATTTATTTATATTACATTACTTGCACAATAATATCCTGCATTATATGTGTTACTGAAAAGTTGTATTTTCCACATCCATGTATATAAATATTAAAACAAATGTTTAAACTTGTATTGCTATTTTATTTCAGAAATATGTTGGACTGTTTATTTATTGTTTCTTAATTTCTCTTATGTACATTGCCTTGTTTTGTATGCTGCTGCAACACAACATGTCCAAAGTGGGATC